>NC_056745.1:321894029-322139029 GCF_019279795.1 Protopterus annectens | reverse complement strand
TGGCTATGTATTCCCAGGGATATACTCACTACATGTTTGAGTTTCTGAATGTATTAAACTATTATCTCAGTCATCTGTCTCAGCTCATAACCAAATAGGGATCAGTTAGCTGCTTACCACCTCTCTTGACATATGCATCCAGAATGTATGGCCTTAAATTATGATAACATGACTACAGAGTTCAGCGTTGACCATTGGCCCAAGGTGCCAAGTACCAAATACATATATGAGCTTTCTTATGTTTAGCATGGCATTCATTATGGGCAGTCTATTACTAACTTAGAAGTTCAGTAACACTTCCCCACTCAGGTACAGATCAGGCAGACCCTTCTTACCAGTCAGTCCCTTCCAGGTATTTCCATCATTCCCTACATAAGCTTACAAGTCACTCAGACGCACTATACAATCCATAGTTGTTACCTTATGAATTACAATACTCATGGTCTCTAAAAACAGCTGAATACTTCAAATAACTGTTAGGTGCACACACATAAACAAAACAGTACATACACATAAACAACACAGTACATACACATAAACAAAACAGTACATACACATAAACAACACAGTCTGCAGTTTTGTGGAAACCCTCTTATTTACTGGTACTGTTAGAGAAATATGTATTAATGTGTGTATTAGCAATATGCTTAGTGCATTTAGAACTTGAAAAGAGTTAACACATTTATTCTCTTTCATACTGCATAAATCTGTACAAACTGCAGTTGCTTTTTGACCTTGTACTGTCAGCTAAATCTTGCTTGTGCCGTGGAAATTTACTGAGAAGCAGATTATTTCTGCTTGCGTTAGGAAAATAATGAATAGAACAATACTACTTGTATGAAACTTAGACAAGAAGTTCCACTGTGCCATGAGATAATACACAGCTGTAGAGGTTACAGATAATTAGTACAAAGCCTGCTTGAAAATATGAACTGCAATCAGCATTTGCTTGTATCTGTATTAGAAAAGTACCTTGAAAAGTAACAGTGTACAATAGACGCTTGCAAATGAAGTACTGGTCACCAAGGCCAGGTTGTTTTCCTGAAAAGTTTCTCACAAATCTAGTCATGTCAGCAGAAAATCTGAAGTAACACCTGCTGTACTACAATGCTTAAAGTTGTGTTTGATTACGTCAGCTTAGAAGGCCATGTCTTGTAAAATAGTATAAGAATGAACATACTTCCTGTTGGTAGTTAGACAAATCCTTGTATTTGCATGCATTTGTCTCCTTGCTGCAAGTAAATTAAAGTGCCTTAACTGAACCTTACGTGTATTGGTCTTTGAAGTTTTTTCCTTTGACAGATTGGTCCTTCAGACCAGAAATCTTCACTTCGCCTCGAATCAGACAGGTCAGGTGGCTTGAAACCGTACGGGGAAGAAACCACATCGGTTCTTCTTATTTGAAAAGTCCTCTGACTGAATTGTCGTACAAAAGAGGCCAGCCACTTTCTGATCTGCGACTGAAGGACGGGTTTACTCGAACCAGGTGATCAATCATGAAGGCTCAGGTAAGGTGAATCTACCTTCTTTTCTGTTTTAGATCAGGGACTAGATCTGTATTTGTTCTGTTAAAGCCTTTGTTCATAAGTCAGGGACAGAAAGATTACTGTCTTGTCATAGATCAGGGAAACAGAGCAGGTAGGCAGTCATTCTGAAGAGTCTATAAAAATATCCATGGTACCATGTAAAAATAAGGTGTTACGTAATGATTCAAAGGGTAGAACAAATGGGTAATAATTGTACAAAAAGGTCCCAAAATCCGCTGTTAACCGAAGACGCAATACATGCAGTCACAGCGTGCTGATAATATTAAATACTACTCAAAATGGGTTAATAAGTATGAATTTGATGGTAAACTAGAAAAATCCTCACTTGTCAAACTTGTCAAACAGCTTAAAACCGATTCTAAAGGTCGGGTAAAAAGGCAACATCAATTAGGAATTCCTCAGGCACACAGGTGGATTGAGGAAGTAAACCGAAGGGAACAAAAGAGTAATACTTCAAAAGCAATGTTTTTAGATAAGGAGGACAATAATTTAGTAATAGCATCAGCCCCTCTGCCTCCCTTACCAGAATATGAGGCAAGTGAACAAGTTAGTCCACCTCTGCGATATCCTGCTGTCATTATGAGTAGAGACACTACAAAAGCGAAAGCGTTTATTAGAGATCCCGTCAAGACCAGGTCTCGAACACGGGCAGGAAACTCAAAAGGGGACATTGAGTTATATCATATGGGTAGAAATTTACGATATATGAGTGAAGAAGAAATATGCCCACTTATAGAAGTGCCTAATCCTCAGGCAGGGCAAGAAGGTCAGGACCCAACTATTCTAGTGTATAGACCCTGGACTCTGGAAGACATCCGGAAAGCCACTGAGGGAATTCCCCATCCAAAAGTTAATTTTAGAAAGTTCTTAGAAGATTTGCAAGGAATGAGGCTGAGTTATAATTTAAACGGAGTAGAGGTAGAAAAAGTAGTCAGACAAATTGTGGGACCAGATTGGCACATGATTAGTGGCGACTGGAATCCCCGTGATATTGCGCTCAGGCCCTCCCACATAGCAGCGCAGAGTTAGACAACAGAGTGAAAGGTCTTACAGACTGAATCTCTGAGAAATGGAAGCCTAGGGCAGACTGGACTTGCATTAATCAATGCATCCAACAGGAAGGTGAAGCTATTGACTGATATTATGCCAGACTATTAGAATGTTTTAATAACCATTGTGGAATGCAGGTTCCTGAAGATCAGACACACGATTCCCCATATGAGCAGCAGTTAAAGAATGCATTTTTGAAAGGCAGTATTGCACCTATAAGCAGTTTCATTACAAAACACATGGTAGATCATCGTACAAACAGATTACAGTCATTGCTTGAATATGCTAGACATGCCGAAAGGCATTTTAATAGCAAAAAGAAAAAGAAAGCCCAAGTATTTTCTGTAGAAGATGGAGCAGAAGTATATGTAGTACAGTCCGGGAAAAAGGGCAAGAAAAATGCCCAGGGAAACAAACAATCTGATCAACGATCAGAGGACTTTGAAGGGCGAAAGAAAAGGGGTAAATGTTTTAAATGCGGTAAAAAAGGACACTTGGCAAGGGATTGCAAGAAAAACAAGAAGGCAACCACGGAGGATAAGGAGGGTGAGGACTGACTATATGATAGTCAGGAATCACTAGAAGGGGATAGCAGAGAAGGGACAAATGAGTATGTGGTAGAAGGAGTAGAGGATGTGACAGAAGAAATAGAGGAAGTGCAAGAAGTCATGGATAGTGAAGAAAATGAAATATTGGATTTGGCTTTATTGAGCTTAGAGCTCTATTTAGCAGACACAAAACCAGAAGTCACACTCCTGGTAGAAGGGAGGGAAGTCAGATTCTTGTGTGACTCAGGGGCATCACGGACCCTGATACATCCCTCCAAACTGCCAGAGAACTCAGAGTCACTTGATTACATATTAGTGAAAGCAGCTAATGGACAGCTGTATCGGGAGCCCCTCTCCCATAATATTGTGATAACTGATCCTGTTTCAGGATTGACCCAGAAAAGCAAAATTGTTGTATCTGCAAAATGCCCAGTAAACCTCTTGGGCAGAGACCTTATGCAGCTATTTGGTATAGCAGTAGTTCCGACTATGCAGGGTATGGAAGCACAGCAACAAATTGATACCTTTGCAGTGCAATCGGAGGGTGGAATGTTTTATTGGTACAGCCAGGACTTGGTTACAACTGGTCCAGGGGTGGTGACTGAAGAGTTGATGAACATAGCCATCAGCAAGTTCCCCTCCCTTGACAATGATAAACAGCATTTGTTGCACTGTACTCTGTATTATTGTAATACACCAGGACCTGATAAGGAATATGAGCAAGAATTGTTTAGAAATCGTGCAAACAGATTAATATTATGTAATCTGTACTGGGACACAGAAGGGAACAGTGTAGCCAGCTGTTCATTGCCCCAGGAGTTCTTTGCACTCTATAAATCTAATCGATTACCACATGTTAGCTTAACTAAGGACAAGAATGTAAAATGGGTAGACTTAGGAGAAAAAGTCACGAGATGGGAAAAACAGACAAGAACTGTCAGAACAAGGAATACAAGTGCAGAAGCTGAATTGGATAACCCAGACCCACCCAGCTGTACACTTGCAGTCTAGCAAGGACAGCTGATTAGCACTCCTATTGAAGGAGGAAGAGAATGCCTTACAGAATATACCAGAAACTCTCTGGTCAACAGGAAAATCAGATGTAGGACTTATTTGTAGAGCGGGACCAGTTACTATTACGCCAAAGTCAGCATTTAGACCACAAAAAAGACAGTATCCCTTAAGAAAAGATGCAGAGGTAGGAATCAAACCTATTATAGCAGCTTTACTTAAGGAAGGGGTGCTGGTGGAATCTCCTGATTCACCATGTAACACACCCTTATTTCCTGTTAAGAAAGCAAATGGGGAGTGGTGTATGGTCCAAGATTTACAAGCTGTAAATGACGCAGTAATACTAAGGGCACCTACGGTGCCAGACCCACACACCCTGTTGAATGATTTAAAAACTCAGCAGAAATATTTTTCTGTGGTAGATATCAGCAATGCGTTCTTTTCGATACCGATACACCCTGACAGCCAGCATTGGTTTGCATTCACATTTCAGTGGAAAAGGTATACATATACGTGACTACCACAGGGGTATTGTGAAAGTCCAACAATATTCTCACAAGAAATGGCAAGCAACTTGGAGGGGTTTACCCCACCAAGAGGTAGTCAGATTTTGCTTTATGTTGATGATATCCTGCTGGCATCCCCCACCCAGCAAGATTGTAAAGAAGATACCATAGCGCTATTACAATTTTTAGCCGCTGAAGGACATAAAGTAAACAAAAATAAACTGCAGCTTTGGAAAAAACAAGTTAAATACCTAGGATATGTGATATCCAAGGAGGGTAAAACATTAGACGAGGACAGAAAAATAGCGATTTTACAAGCACCAAAACCCACTACCAAGAAGGAAATGATGTCCTTCCTGGGTACGACTAATTTTTGTCGGAGTTGGATTCCAAACTATGCCTTGGAATCTGCACCACTGACTAACCTAATTTATAAAAAGCCTATGGCAGCACAGGATTTGTTACAATGGACACCAGAAGCAGAATCTGCCTTCTGCAAACTGAAACAGTTAATAGCGTCCTCATTAGTTTTGGGCTTACCAAACTATCATAAATGTTTTTTCCAAACTGTAGATTGTAAGCAAGGTTATATGACATCAGTGTTAACACAGCAGCATGGGGACAAGCAATGCCCTATTGCTTATTATTCATCACAACTGGACCCAGTGGCACAGTCTTTACCTCACTGTGTACAAGCAGTAGTTGCAGCTGCAATGGCAGTACAGGCTTCGGCCTCAGTAGTGTTGTTCCACCCTCTCACATTGAGAGTGCCTCATGCAGTTGCGATTATTTTACTACAAGAAAAGGTAGCATATCTTTCCCCTGCTAGGCATCTTTCCTGTATGACTATATTGTTGAGCCAACTTCATATGACAATTGAATGATGTACAACTTTGAACCCTTCTACCTTGCTCCCAACCCCTGCAGATGGCACACCACACAGCTGCCTGCAGGTGATTGAGCAAAAGACACTGCCTAGAAAAGACCTTATGGATGTTCCCTTGGATGATGACGAGGTGACATACTACGTAGACGGCTCATGCAAAAGGGGTCCTGCAGGACAGAACCTAGTAAGATATGCAGTAGTTACTGACACAGACATTATAGAAGCAAAATCTTTGCCACACAATTTATCTGCACAGGCAGAAGAATTGATTGCCTTGACACGGGCATGTACCTTAGCAAAGGGTAAATGTGTGAACATTTTTACTGACAGCCAGTACGCTTTTTCTACTGTACATGTTTTTGCGCAACAGTTGGAAAATCGAGGAATGATAACATCTACTGGCAAACTGATTAATCATGCACAGTTTATTTTAGATCTTTTAGAATCTATTCAGTTACCTCAGAAAGTAGCTATTTGTAAATGCACAGGTCATACCAAGCAACAGGACAGGATTTCAAAAGGTAATGCGAGAGCTGATACAGCTGCAAAGCAGGCAGCTTCAGAAGTATTTCTTTTGAATGAGGAATTACAACCCTCTGAGATTTTAGACTTAGAAATGTTAAAGACAATGCAAACACTTACTATGGAAACTGAAAAACAAAGATGGGTAAAACGAGGAGCAATTCTCGAAAAGGGGCTGTACATCTCTAAAGAAAGGAAACCGATATTGCCATCTAATTTGTTTAGATATGCAGCTTTGTTGAGCCATGGGTAGAGTCATGTCTCAACAGGGGGGATGGTACAGCTGGTGAACCGAGTGTTCACGACATATGGCTTCTCAAATTACACTAAAAAAATTCTGTTCGTTATGCCACACCTGTAATAAACATCATGCACAAGGGGCGTTAAAGCCCAAGCAAGGGAGTTTCCCTACACCACCATATCCATTTCATACTATCTGTATGGATTTTGTAGAATTGAACAAATCTGAAAATAAGTATTGTCTTGCCATTGTAGATATGTTTTCCAGATGGGTGGAAGCCTTTCTGACTAAAAATCCAGACGCTACGACCATGGCCAAAGTTCTTGTTAAAGAAATCATCCCTAGAGTCGGCATTCCAGAAAGGATCTACAGTGACAATGGCACGCACTTCATGAATCAGACCATACAACAGCTAAGTAAATATTTCGGAATATCTTTAAAAAATCATTGTGTGTATCACCCTCAATCAGCAGGGCTAGTAGAGAGACATAATGGGATTTTAAAGAGTAATCTAAGAAAGTTAATATCAGAAACACAGAGAAATTGGATGTACTGTCTGCCCCTGGCACTGTTGAGCATGAGAACTATTCTGAATGCAAAAGGATTGACTCCTTTTGAAAAGCTCTTTGGAAGGGCTTACTATATACCTCAGTGGAAATCTCTCATGCCCGCAGACCAGGAAGCTGATGGTACATTAGCAGAGTATATGCGTAAGTTATTAAATTCTAAACATTTGTTGCAGTTAAATTCTGTTTCAGATAAAGAACGAACCAGACCGTCAGAAGTGGCAGTGCCCCCTGGAACTTGGATCTGGCTGAAGGTGGTCAAAAAGAAGAATTGGGCATCTCCAAAGTGGGAAGGTCCATATCAAGTGCTTTTGTCAACACCCACTGCAGTCAAGATCACGGAGCGTGCCTCTTGGATCCACCTGACACACTGTAAATTAGTTAAAGACTTTGAACTAGACAAAAATCTTGTCACATGCCAAGAGCAAAAATGATAGAGTCCAGAAGAAACAGTTATGCAGAACAACCCTTTCCGCAGAAGAATTGCATAATCATCCTGTTAACTGTATTTGTGACAATAATCTTTTTGTTGTGGCCTTTTCTTTTCCCAGCCACACAGACTGAACTGAATAAACGTGAAGCATTACTCATAAACTGGCATCCAAACTTTAACACTTACCAGGCAATTAAATATGTGTATGCTGAGACTTTCAATGTTTCAAATTGCTGGATTTGCACAGCTTTGCCGACAGCATACAGGGGTTATTAATGACTACAGTCCCCCTAGGGGTCAATGAGACCTGGGAGAACTTGATTTATGATACCTCAACCATTACAGCACAAGATAAAATAGCATTGCACTTGTCTGTTCCACAAAAGGGAACTGTGTGTTTTTATAAGAATGATACTGTTCAGGTGGGTTGGAGCAATTGCAATGTGACTGTTCCTTATAGATGTTATACTAAAGGAAACAAAGTAGATCTTTATTGTAATACAAACTATGATTCATTTATTGGATTGATGCACAAAACACTTGATGAAGTAAAACATAATTCTGTTCTTTATAAACAGCTGTCTATAATTGATAGAAAAATGTTTCATGCAGGGTGAGTGTATATTCATAGCAAGGTTACTACTAAAGTAGAGGATTGTTATTTTGTGTGTGGTAGAAAGGCATACAAATGGTTACCTGAGAATTGGTCCGGCAGTTGTTTTTTGGGTTACCTGGTTCCAGCCATACGACACACTGCAGTTTTGCCTCATGGGAAAATTCGAAATGTCTGAGAAGTTGTCAAGAAACCTGTAAATCCAGTGGGACAAATCGATGCACGTTGGAAAGACCATCACTCTCTAGGCAAAGGACTGACATACATGGAGTTGAGTGATAGCGTTATATCGTGGGCAGGCATATTACCAGCATATGGAGCAGTGAAATCGATCTGGGAGCTGAGAAAACTGTCAAAACTTCTCGAAGTAATGAGCAACGCAACTTTTTCTGCTCTCGAATTGGTGACTGATGAACTGAATGCTATGAGAACTGTAGTGCTCCAAAACCGCATGGCTCTCGACTTCACCCTAGCGGCGAGAGGTGGTACATGTGCTTTAATCCAAGAAGAATGCTGTTTGTATATTCCTGACCATAAACACGAGATAGACAATCATCTTGAGGTAATTCAGCAAGTGTCTGCCATGACCAAACCAGGCCCAAACCCACTGATGGACTTTTTCCAGAAATGGTTTGGGGGTGGGGTACCATCCTAATGAACATCCTGATTGCCATTTGTGTAGGTATGCTCCTACTGGGAGTATGTGTTTGTTGTGGTATCCCCTGCATGAAAATATTGATTAAAGACCTTATAGACATGTCGGTTACTGAAACCTTATATCAAAGTACTGAGTTTGAAGAACTGTTAAAAGACTAAAAATGCTATCATAAGTTTAAACTGAATGACTCTCTTAACTGCAAATCCTGAGTGGAAGAGGTTAGGAGAAAAAAACAAACTGTTTATGCTTATTTTGAAAGTAGAATAAAAGTATTAATAGGGGGAAATGTTATAGAAATATGTATTAATGTGTGTATTAGCAATATGCTTAGTGCATTTAGAACTTGAAAAGAGTTAACACATTTATTCTATTTCATACTGCATAAATCTGTACAAACTGCAGTTGCTTTTTGACCTTGTACTGTCAGCTAAATCTTGCTTGTGCCTTGGAAATTTACTGAGAAGCAGATGATTTCTGCTTGTGTTAGGAAAATAATGAATAGAACAATACTACTTGTATGAAACTTAGACAAGAAGTTCCGCTGTGCCATGAGATAATACACAGCTGTAGAGGTTACAGATAATTAGTGCAAAGCCTGCTTGAAAATATGAACTGCAATCAGCATTTGCTTGTATCTGTATTAGAAAAGTACCTTGAAAAGTAACAGTGTACAACAGACGCTTGTAAGTGAAGTACTGGTCACCAAGGCCAGATTGTTTTCCTGAAAAGTTTCTCACAAATCTAGTCATGTCAGCAGAAAATCTGAAGTAACACCTGCTGTACTACAATGCTTAAAGTTGTGTTTGATTACGTCAGCTTAGAAGGCCATGTCTTGTAAAATAGTATAAGAATGAACATACTTCCTGTTAGTAGTTAGACAAATCCTTGTATTTGCATGCATTTGTCTCCTTGCTGCAAGTAAATTAAAGTGCCTTAACTGAACCTTACGTGTATTGGTCTTTGAAGTTTTTTCCTTTGACAGGTACAAACTCCAGTTGAACAACACCCACCTGAATATCTCATATCCATGAAGGGCCACTAATGAGGACCAAATCCAAAGAAAAAGGGACATCACACTCATTTAAGAAGTCTGGTTCCAGAACTTAAGCTATGTAGAGAGGTAAAATCAACTAAATCCTGGATCTGCTATATGAGATTAAGCATGATTTGCTTGAGTCTCATATGCTCACTGCCAGCTACCCATTTATACAACTGCTTATGATATGGGCAAAGGAAAAAAAACAACATTCTTGCAGGAGGACAAACCCCCAGGAAAACATGATGTTGGGACTCTGCCCATATCCCTCCATCACTTTTAGTCAGCCAGCACCATGGCATACAGGGATAAAGCCCTAACTATGGACAAAGTGACCCAGGTTAATTTAGTGCCTGTGGTGTCTGAGGTACTTGCAGAGGAAGGGTTGGAGTGCCTGTCCTTGAGATGGAAGGTGCTTCCTTCATTCAATCCCTAGTGGAGGCTAGAGATGTGTAGGTGGCATCAGACTAAAGATGGAATGGTGAGCATTTTGACTGAATCACTGTGGAGGTAGGACAATACACCAGTTCATTCCCATTGTACAACTGCCCTTAGGAAGAAGAGGGAGGGAGGGAATGGTGGGTCACAACAGAAAAACACTCCTGACATTTATGTGACACTGCATCATAGTCCTTGATCTCTACACCTGCCCTGGTTGGGTAGAGCCCAGGAGAGGCTGTGGTCGAGTCAGTATACCAAGTGACTGAGGAGAGAAGCCAGTGGTCAGCTGCAAGAGTCAAAAAAGGTTTGCACCACTTCAAAGAAAGTATATTTAGAGATCACATAATTGCTTTCCAGACCAACTCAGACTCAAACACAGATAAGAGTCTATCTGCAAGCAAATGAACCCCAGGCAGCTGGAACATGAAATTTAAATCGAACCAATAGTATTCAAATGTTCACAATAGCTGCAGATCCTTTTCCATAAGTAGGATGGCATTCCATGTCCCAGGAGCTGGTTAATATTAACTGGGACTAGTCCATCTTTTTCTGTCTTGCTTCTGCCTCCAATTTGTTTGGCACTGTATCTGATCCACACCCTTTATATTGACAATGATGAGCCCACATGATGGCAACATGCATCTCTTCTGAGCTATGATCAGCAGGATTATGTGGGTCATCCAGCTGATAGGCACGCTCTGATGAACATGACTCCCAGGTGTGGCTCCTTGGCTTGGTCCTGGTATTCCTGTTCTGTGCAAGGCTCACAGATTCTTTAGCTGAACCATCATGGAGGCATCTAGGAACACTGTGTCCTACCATGGCTATAAATCTCTAAATGATGACACATAGACCACATTAAGGTCACTTTGATAAGATAATAACGCCATGAGAGAATTAATGAAAACGTAAAAATAAAAATTAAAAATGTATAAATAAAAGTAACACATAATTCAAGAAAATGAAACCAACTCAGCAATGTATTCCACAGTCAGCTATGGAGTGAAGTCAGTCATACTCTTGACAGCCATCCCACAAGCATATACTTGGTTCCCCAAACGCTCCAAAAGATGGCCATGGAATCTGCAACATGCATCTCCAAAACTCATGTTGAACTTTTCACCTGTAATGAACTTACCACTCAGCTTAAAATGCCTAAATGCATCAAATTCCAACCAGAACATAAAAATTAAAGTCTTCCCCCACAAAAAAGAAGAAAGAAATTCTAAACCTACCACTAACACACATACACACACTTCCAGTCTTCTTCTTCTCTTTTGGATGTTCCCATTAGGGGTCACCACAGCGGATCATCTGTTTCCATTTCTTCCTGTCCTCTGCATCTTGCTCTGTCACACCAACCACCTGCATGTCCTCTCTCACCACATCCATAAACCTTATCTTAGGCCTTCCTCTTTTCCTGTTACCTGGCAGCTCCATCCTTACCATCCTTTTCCCAATATACCCAGCATCCCTCCTCAGCACATATCCAAACCAAGGCAATCTCACCTCTCTGACTTTGTCTCCAAACTGTCCAACCCAAGCTGAACCTCTAATATACTGATTCCTAATCCTGTCCATCCTTCTCACATCCAGTGCAAATCTTAACATCTTTAACTCTGCCACATCCAGTTCTGACTCCTGCCTTTTTGTTAATGCCACCATCTCCAACCCATACAACATAGCTGGTCTCACTACCCTCTTGTAGACCTTCCCTTTCACTCTTACTGGTACCTGTCTGTCACAACTCACTCCTGACACTCTTCTTTACTCATTCCACCCTGCCTGTACCCTCTTCTTCACCTCTCTTCCACACTCACCATTACTCTGAACTGTTGATTCCAAGTACTTAAACTCATCCACCTTCATCAACTCTACTCCCTGTATCCTCACCATTTCTCTATTCTCCCTCTCATTCACACACATATATTCTGTCTTAGTCCTGCTCACCTTCATTCCTCTCCTCTCTAGAGCATATCTCCACCTCTCCAGCGTCTCCTCAACCTGGTCCCTACTCTCACTACAGATCACAATGTCATCTGCAAACATCATATTCCATGGGGCCTCCTGTCTGATCTCATCTGTCAACCTGTCCATCACCATTGCAAATAAGAAAGGGCTCAGAGCTGATCCTTGATGTAATCCCACCTCCACCTTAAATGCATCTGTTACTCCCACTGCAGACTTCACCACTGTCACACTACCTTTGCACATATCCTGTACCACACTTACATACTTCTCTGCCACTCCTGACTTCCTCATACAGTACCACAACTCCTCTCTAGGCACCCTATCATATGCTTTCTCCAAGTCCACAAAGACACAATGCAACTCCTTCTGACCTTCTCTATATTTCTCCATCAACACTCTCAGAGCAAACATTGCATCTGTAGTGCTCTTTTCCGGCATGGAACCATACTGCTGATCACTAAACATCACCTCCCTTCTTAACCTAGCTTCCACTACTCTTTCCCATAACTTCAAGCTGTGACTGATCAGTTTTATCCCTCTGTAGTTACTACAGCTCTGCACATTACCCTTATTCTTACAAATAGATACCAAAACACTATTTCTCCACTCCTCAGGCATCCTCTGACTTTCCAAGATTTCATTAAACAATCTGGTTAAAAACTCCACTGCCATTTCTCCTAAGCACCTCCATGCTTCCACTGGTATGTCATCTGGACCAACAGCCTTTCCATTCTTCATCCCCTTCATAGCTGTCCTTACTTCCTCCTTGCTAATCTGTTTCACTTCCTGATTCACTATCCTCACATCATCCAACCTTCTCTCTCTCTCATTCTCTTCATTCATCAGCCCCTCAAAGTACTCCTTCCATCTACTCAACACACTCTCCTCGCTTGTGAGTACGTTTCCCTCACTATCCTTTATCACCCTTACCTGCTGCACATCTTTCCCAGCTCAGTCCCTCTGTCTAGCAAATCAGTACAGGTCCTTTTCTCCCTCCTTAGTGTCCAGCCTTTCATACAACTCTTCATATGCCTTATTCTTAGCCTTCGCCACCGCTCTCTTTGCCATGCTCCTCATCTCCTTATACTTCTGTCTACTTTCTTCATCTCTCTGACAATCCCACTTCTTCTTCACCAGCCTCTTCTTCTGTATACTCTCCTGTACTTCCTCATTCCACCACCAGGTCTCCTTGTCCTCCTTCCTCTGTCCAGATGTCACACCAAGCACCTTTCTAGCTGTCTCCCTTACCATCTCAGCTGTAGTTACCCAGCCATTCAGTAACTCTTCACTTCCTCCCCACTGCCTGTTTTAACTCTTCCCTGAACTCCACCTCACAATCACCCTTTTTCAACTTCCACCTTTTGATCCTTGGCACTGCTCTCACACTTGTCCTCCTCTTCTTGATCACCAACGTCATCCTACAGACCACCATTCTATGCTACCTAATTACACTTTCCCCTGTCACCACTTTACATTCTCCAGTCTCCTTCAGAATGGTCCTCCTGCATAGGATATAATCCACCTGTGTGCATCTTCACACTTCCAGTATGCCTGCAAAAGTCAAAGTGAAATGAAATTCTAAAAAATATAGTCTCCCCAACCTAAAATCACTTCTGCAACTAATGAAAAGAAAGAAAACAAATAACCTCCACAAAAAATAAAATAAATAAAAAATAAACTCCCCTCGCCCAAAATATATTCTTGAGTATATTTAACCTATACTAACCTTGAATCGCTATGCTAAAACTTATTCACAAAAAGTAAGTAGTACAATGGCTTGTGCCATTTCACAACAGGAATAGCATGTAACTGGAAGCCCATTGAAATCAATAGAAAAAAAACATAAAACAACTAAAAGGAAACACAGAAAAATGACTAAATGGTGAAATGTGGGTGTCGGTGTTGGATATATAAAACATCCTGCATCACCTTTTCTAGCTACCAATAGCTCTTGCTTTTAGCATCCCACATTTTCCCCAGATTGGTATCCCCTCTCTCCAGGGATTTGCCTTATGGGTATCACATTTTTATGATCATCAGGGGTGTCTGTTGAAATTCTGATGACAGTAATTGTGATCATGATAGTGAAACTACAACTGCAAATAAAAGGGTATATATACTAAGTCTGAATTTGCAATGCCTGGTAGTAGTCCCCCTAATATGAAGTACTGCAGTCTTGGAGTTTATATATATATATATATATATATATATATATATATATATATATATATATATACACATACATACATATATATATAAGTAGCAGGGAAGAGGCAATAAAGCAGGCAAAGCTTTCCCCCAGCAAAAGCTGTTGAAAGTTGTAACAGTATGTTTTTTGAATTTCCTGTTTTATTTGTTTGAATTACAGCTTACTTTTTTAAAATGTTTAGACTCACGGTATCAGATATGCAACTAATACGAAACAATGTCAGCTGGAAGAAGAGGAAGACAGATTCAGTGATCATTTTCCTTTTTTTTTGATAGTCCCATATGGCTCGTACTAGTCTGCATATAAACATGCAGTGGTAGTCCTTTTTGTGCTCGCACACAGTTATGACTACTTTACATGGGATGTCTTCATGCTGTCCCATTTAAAATACATTTATGTCAAGTATTAACCCCTGGCTTCTACCAGAAGATGCCTTTGTAGTATAAGATCTGACAACCTCCCTCTGAAGTAAAAAGACAGTCCACTCAGACCTAAATCTTTTGGTCAGCTTCTCAAGCTGCAGATCTTCAAATCTAGGTCAGCTGCATCCAAGCCAGGGCTTAAAATACTGTACCAACAAAGGTATCCCAAAAGATCATAGTCTTCTCTTCACTTGGAAAAGTATCCCTTCGGTTGCATACCCCCTTACCTAAGTAAAAGTATGCCATTCTTTTCCCAATACCCGATATAGATACTGCAGACATACAGTAGAGAGTTGATTATCTGAACTAATTAGGACCTAGGGTAGTTCAAATAATCAAACTGTTTGGATAATCAAACATATAATTGAACCAGATAAAGATCTTCTATAATCTTGTTTTTTCTGCACACAGAGAATACACTTTTCATGCATTCAGCGATTCAGTAAAGAATATTTTTCACACACGAGCAGGCTACAAACTCAAAAACACGCACAAGCGAATATGTATAATGTTTACATATTCAGACTTAATGATTTTTCCTACCGGAAATTTGGAAGGCTGCGTTCGGATAATTGATGTTTCACATAATTGACGTTTGGATAATTGACTCTGTACTGTATTTGACTGTAGTTAGGAATTCCATCTTTCCTCCCTAGAAATTCAGGATATATTATCTCGTGAGGCCTGCTGCCTCAATATCATCACAGAAGAAGAGAGAGCAGTAGACACAGGTCTGAATACCTTAAATATGTCTGCTGTCAACATTTCTAAAAATCAAAACAGATTTGAATTACTGTATCAAGAAACAGGAAGACACCCATACTTAGCCATTATGCACAGAGACACTGAACTTCAACTTCAACATTACGTAAGTGCTTAAACTTATACAAAAATATAAGTGAAGCACAGCAGGTGAAAGCGTGCATACATACAGAGATACATGCTTACATACATGCTATTACAATTTTGGAAGGTAAGTAAAGAAAAATACAAACAACAAGAAAAAACAAAATAAGAATTACTAAATTGAATTTTGTTGTATAAAGAGATAAAACTAATATCATTGTTGCACAGGTGACTACAGTCCAAGGTAATCATCTAGTAAGTTTTTAGTGGTGATCATACCAACAAATAGACCAGAAATCCAGAATTGTCTGGCTAGTTCTTCAACAGTGTTCTAAGGACTACCACCAACATTCACAAAGTCTCTGGAAAGAAAACAATTGTAGCAGTAGCACATTTCATTCTTCTGATATACAAGTCAAAGGTTACCTACATAATAAGGGTAATGTTGCAATAACAGTGCCATGATGTTACAGTAATAAATTAATTAAAGTCAGGAATCTATAAAAGTTGCTGAAATGCAAATTGACACAGTCTATAGGTAGGTAAAGTATGTTTACATTGCAGAGATATGTAATAGTATCAGCAGGTAGACATAGACTTCCAGCAGGTTAAGCTGAGGATCAGATGCAGTCAAGTGACAAAGCTCACCAAAGTCATAGGTTCATAGGATGGTACTAGGCTATCGGCCCTAGGGCCTATGCAAGCCTAGCCATAACAATTCCCTGGATATTTCTTCCCACAATATTTACTTCTCTGGGCCCCTGTCTAGCAGGGTGACTGACAGAGTTCCAAGCAGACCCACAGACTATGGCCACTATATTGACATTGCACCACAGCTGTTCAGTAATAACAGTGAACAAATAAAATATGGCGGGAGTGGGCAATAAACCACAAGATAATTTTACAGCAGTTATTCTTCCAGGCCAGCTTAACACTTAAAAGATAACCTTAGCAAATCTATTGCCATAAATCCTGACATGCAGCTAGAAAGTAAAATACCCCTGCAAATCTTTCAACTGTGGGAGAACCTAAAGATGACCATCTTTGCCACACAGTATAATGCTTAACTTCCATATTTCAGCTTTCAGCTTTCCCATTCCATGCCTGGGCAAACATGTTTTCTCCTTTCTATGGAATGTAAAGATAGTTTATATTTTTTCCTCTCTTTATGATGCAGAATATATTCCTCAGGGCAAAACTAATACTGATAGGACCAATGCAGCCAAGACCTCACCATTTTCTTTGTGCATAGGTTCATAGGCATTTAATATGCTGTTTAACTTCAAGGATCTTAAGAGCCTAGCCTTACATTCCATGGTAGTTTTTAGTCCTTATATTTTCTGTAGAAATAACTCAGAAATGGGCAGAACAATGATAGGTTCGGACACTAACCTCAGACATGAGGGACAACAGTGGTAATAGCGGTGCTAATATTATGAATTACCTCCTACTTTCTGCCCTTTCCTTCTTAAAAATTCTTTATCTCAACAGTAAGTATCATTTTTCCAGTCTATCCTCAAGACTGTGAACATATAAGCTTTGACAGCTGTGCCCTCAATTCCCAAAAGAAAAGTTCTTACTTCAGGATTGTTCCCAATATTAATATAAACAGAACGCCATCAACAAGAAAATCTTGCATGATCACATGGAAATAATTCTATGTCTGAGTAATACAGAATTTGGTGAACTCCAAGAAATTGCCCAACTGTAATACTACTAGACCATTTAAATAATTTATTTAAAACAAGTTAATCGTATTCTTCCATAAAGGTGCACATGTCTGCTATGTCTTTAAATATTCTTTTTCAAGCGTAGGATTTTTATGGCATGATTGAAAAGCTAAACTAAACTATGGCACATTTTAATCCAACAAGTCCAGTGGATGTGAAATTCCATCACTGGAAAATTCTATTTTGGCAGAGTTATGTCTGATAGGAAATTATAATAATTACAGTCTGACAGAGAAGTCTTCCTCAAGAGTTTAATAACACACTAATTCTTAGAATAAATCCAAACATTATACCCAAAGACACCTGAGCTAGGCACTTTGACTCTATGTTTCTTTCCTAAACTACACATATATATATATATATATATATATATATATATATATATATATATATATGATTCTTACATATGCTGGATGCCCACTAACATCGCAGATACTATCTGGATTGGACTAAAGATATTAGACAGACTGCTATGCTTCCTTCATAAGAAGTAAGGAGGGCCTACTCATTACTAAAGAGACTCTGTAGAAGCAGGTGACTGACTGTAATCTTCTTCTTCATCAAAAACCTCCTGGCACAATCAGAGTACATTTCAACAATGGCAGCTACCACTTCTGCTACATATTTTTTAAAATGTTTCCACTCATGGTAAATGTGAAGCAGTGACTTGGTCTTCCATCCAAACTTTCACAAGATCTGACCCTCATTCTAGGTGTAGTGATCAATTTGGTGAGGCAGTATGATATGGGACTCTGTCATAGTGCATTCACCACACTTTATGCATTATAATGTTGCAAAAGTCCACTCTGAAGTAAGAAAGTTATGCAAAGTCATAACCAGAACAGTAAACCTTTAAAGGAAAGCCTCATGTAATAGCACTGGCATTCTCATACTATGTGTGCTTTCTTGGTATCTTTCCTTAACCTTAAAACCTCTATGCTTGAAACTAGAAAGAAATGTATACAAATGATAAATAAGAAGAAATCAGTGAGAGAAAAGTGCAGCTCAAAGACTGTTAACAGCTGGCATTTAATGAGGCACATTCGATATAATTCCAGAATGCTAGATTTGGTATGAAAAACTAAACAGATGCATTTACAACCTAAGCATTTATAACCCATGGGTATAATTTATATATAGTCTTTAAATGTGCACACAGTGTCGACTATTTGATGATTGGCATTTAACTTTGTTTACCAGTTTATTTTAAGTTATTTCTAGTTTCTCAGATGAAGACCTGACAATGGCACTGGGTAGGAATGAGTTTATAGATATGCACCAGTCAGTTTACTATAAAAATTATGAAAGGCACATTGTCGAAATAGGTTGGTCATATGCGTGGTTTCTAAGCTGTCATAATCCCAAACAGAAAGTGGTTGAGTTTATATTAGTGGGTATACTTTCGCTAATATAAACTCGACATTTTGAATGGAGATCAGGGTACAGAGAGGATCGGGTAATTTACCCTTTTCCTCACTGTAGTGCGATCTCAGTGTTGGTATATATAATAAGCAGGAGGTGTGGGGGGCCCCCCTGCAAAAATGTAAAAGGACACACAGACTTTTCGAAACTAGAAGTCTGGCATGTCGAATGACAATCGCTGTGTTTATCACAGTCGACAGGCAAAATTTTATTTTCATTTTTTATATTATATTTTGATCTTGTGATGGAAAAATGTTCTGCCTTTCAATATTTTGATAGTAAACCCACCAAAAAATCTAGACAGGCAACAGCTTAACATGTTAAACAGGAAATACACTTGTCTTATTGCTGCAAGAGCCTCTCAGTAGAAGCTCCTTTGTTATGGTCACTACCTCACATATCGCTCTTTTACATTGCTGCACTAAGACAATGAGGCAACTACAATAAAACACAACATTATAAAAATATGGTTTCTTAAAAATATATGCATTCTTTAAAACCTATTGTACATCATAATGGTATACTGTCTTCTCTGGCACACTACTTTAACCATATAGTTACAACTGGTTATGTCAAGCAAAAATTATTTATAGCAGTAAACCTTTCTTACTTTATCTAGTCTGACTCCATTAGCTCTGTTTGTAATGGATAATGAACTGGCACTAAGCTCAATATGTCAGCCACTGTAATTCTCAGGAAAGCATGGGGAAGCATGCCATCTTGTGGTAAGTATAGGCAAAGTCACCAAGATGAATACACACTGGTTTAGTGTACCAGAAAAGTAAGTATACCACCTCTCTCACTTTTCATAGGACAGCTCTGATTTGGGTAGTTGTAGCCCCCCCAAAAAATAAATAAAATATAAAAAATGGTAAATGTCCCAATATTTTCTACATTTCCAGTACAGACTGCAGAAAATGATACCATCTCATACACTTTAATATAATATAAAGTAATAAAAACAAGTACATTACTAAGATTCTACTTCTACAACAAACATGTTTTGCAAATAAAGTGAAAATAAGCATTTTTATGGGTTGGAAGTATAATATGACCTGCAAAAGATTATGTTTCAGTAAGAAATATCTAACAATAAGCATCAGAGAAGGTTGTAAACTTACCTAGCACCAGAGATACCATTTCTGAAGAAGTTAATGTCAAAGTGTTCTTCATCATTAAAATTCTTTAACATACTCACTGTCTCTCTCTTAGTTTCTCTGTCCCCTAGCAGTCCACTGGAGTTATCACATGTAGTTTGATTTCAGTCCCATTTTTAAGCAAGTTTTAGAGTACGTGGCACAACATTGCCTTTATTTATAATCAGCCTAGAAGAGAAATATAAGAAGAGATGTCAAATTAATGGTAGTTGAAGATCTAGAAAACTATAGTAAACCACAGCTGTTTAATAACGAATGGATAAGAATATATGATACCATGCTGGGAGATATGTAATCTCATTTGAAAAATGATTATCTTAGAAAGCATGACTGACCCATGAAATTTAGGAATACATAATATCCTGGTCAGTTGCGTGGTTATGCCACATGACTCTCAGCTCCTTTACTGCAGAGCCCAATGTTATATCATCATTAAAGAAATTATTTTTTTATATTCACTAACAGCAGAAGCATAAACAATCCATATCCTCTCCCTAATTTTATACCACTAGTACATCAGAAGTTCAAACTGCCTTAAAAGGTATAAATTTATACTGAGACTCTTGAAGACTAAAATTTATGCCACAGAGCATGCTCAGTACTTACATGACACACAAAAATGGTACAAATGTTAGTATCTAAAAAAAATCATGCAATATACATTACATCTGACAGAGTGTCCTCCATCAGCCAGTCATGTTCAGAATTTTCAAACAGCTTTATTGAATTATCACTTGTGACATAGGCACATTTAGATTTAAATAAAAGTAATCAAACTGTATTAAGTTAAAATGAACAAATATTATGTTTCACATATATTGCTATATATCATATAACATAAGCAACATTACATAATTATTCAATTTCTTACCCTTTTTTAACAAGAAACATATTTATTAAACCATCACTTATGACATAAGCAATCATACATTTATATAAATGAAAACAAACCACGTCGGCACAATCCTAGCTGCAAGCATTTTATATCACAAACCATACTGACACACTCCCAGTTGCAAACATTATACATCACTTATAATCTACCCAATCATTTTCAAACATTACATAGCTCATGTAAGTCCTGCCTTCTTTTAAACCTCATTCCTCCCCTGTATGTATTGTTCCCACAATCCCCATTTTCTCCTATGTGGTTTGCCCCTACCTTATTCTAAAGATTTCAGTTGTAGTTGTTTTATCTCTGTCACTATATTCACTACATCTAATATAGTTGGTTTAGATTTTAATTTCCATTTTCTAGTAATTGCTTTTTTGGCAGCCACTATAATTAGAGAAAACAAGGCCTTGCTGTCTCTAGGCAGTGCCGATTCTGTATCGTAGCTCAGAAAAATCATCTCCCTTATCACACCAATTTGCCCACCCAGCATCTCTGACAGTGTATCCCACAGGGAATACTTAAAGTCCGCCAACTCACTGTACTCTCATGACACCTACAACATTTGCTGTCTACCTGAGGAAAAATTCTCTGGAGTCTACTTGGGGTACAAAAATATCTATGTAAACATTTCCAAGAAAAAATCCTAAATCTTCTAAATTTTGTTGCATGTTTGGGAGACATACATATATCCTCCCATTGTTTCTTTGTGAATTGCTTATCCAATCTCTCTTCCCAATCCTTTCTAACATCCTCTGATTGATTCTTATAGTTATCATGCAATATTTTATACGGTCTACTAGTTATTCCTTTTTTTTAGTGGCAGCTTCTGTTCTAGAGTCTACTAAACACTCTGCCAGTGCTGGTCTTTCATTCTCTTTGCCTATACTCTGAATATAAAATGTATTTATTTGACATTTGTTAACCGGGATAGTCCAACTAGGGCACAAGACCTGATTTCAGCAGGGGCCCGAGGAGAAAAGCTCCACAAGTTTAGAAAATGATAAGACTTACAAGCAAACTACAATATATACGTATACAGTGAGTACATTGCTAGTTTAACTGTGACAAACTACAATATATACGTATACAGTGAGTACATTGCTAGTTTAACTGTGACAAACTGCAATATATACGTATACAGTGAGTACATTGCTAGTTTAACTGTGACAAACTGCAATATATAAGTATGCAATAAGTACATTGCTGGTTTATCTTGATAACACTTTGCACAAAATTATAAATTTGACAAGACTTTTACAAATTTAACAAGACTTTTAACATGATACAGTGTCACTGCCTCTGTGATAGCATATTTGCATAATACCATTCTTCATGTTTGAATTGGAAGAATACTTGTGCTGTTTAGATTAGTTCATAAGGAGGAAGAAAGATGGGGTAGTATGGTTCCTTAATAGGGAAGGCAATCTCTAACATGCAGTCCAAATAAATTCTTGGCATCTTCCCATTCTATCGTCTTTCCTTCTTCAGTTATTTGTTCCCAATACCTTGGTTCCTTTACCAGTTTTCTCCAAAAAATTCCAGCCCACTGTTGCCTGTTGTATATATCCCTAACTGCAGTCATCCTTATCGGCAGAATCTCCTTTCTCCATTCTTCTGTTGGCTTAGTTCTTAGAATACTTTCAGCTTTTGGATATAATATTCTGTGTGATTATGGTTATTCTCTTTAAAGGTCTGCATCCAAAATTGCAGTATCTCCCTGTTTCTTGAGCTTCCCTCTGTTTCATCATCATCCCTTTCCACTTTGAATTATAGTTTTCATCTTGTGGTATGTATAGGTGCCTTAACTGTGTAGCTCTGAAATACCCCTTCAAATTGGGTAATCCCAATCTGCTCTGTTCTACTGGAAGAATCATCTTATCCCACTTGACTCTTGCCTTCTTCCCCGCCCAGATAGTACATTGCATGATTTGTGATATTTTACAGTACTATCTGTTATGATTCTATAAACATTCCTCAGTAGTTGGAACAGAACAGCAGTTTATTGATGGGTGCAAACACAGCTGGGAATGAATTTCAAAACCCTGAAAATATAAATGCAAGTAAGACCAGAAACAATTAACTGCAAATCTCCCTGTTACACATTAAAAGTGTTTTGCAAGGTGCACATTTTATATTTTATTATTCTTCTTATATTTAGTAGCAGCAGCTTTAGGATTTGAAAGATTAGATGAAATTAATACAGATTTTAACTCAGTTTAATGGGAAAAAAACATCAGTCATATTTGCCCAATTCTGAGGGAGCTTGGAGTAAAACAAAGAAAGTTGGTAATTCACATGAGTGGCAAATAGTCACTTTTAGATCATCCCACTTTTTTGTCATCATGAGAAAAAAACTTTCCATCCAGGTTTCAGTCAAACCTGAATGAGATGCCTCCGAAGAGACTGTCTGCCAAAGTATTTTCCTGATCTGGAATATAAATGGCTTGAAATTTCAAATATATTTGGATTGCATGCTGCTACCCGGGGACTGATTATCATGCATGTACACTTCATGCTAAACCTACAAGTTTACTTGGTGTTAGCAATGAGCTGCTGTGCTCATTGAATATGCAAGCTGCTAAGCGAGTGCATGATGAGCTGCTGTGCTCATTGAATATGCAAGCTGCTAAGCGAGTGCATGATGAGCTGCTGTGCTCATTGAATATGCAAGCTGCTAAGCAAGTGCACGATGAACTGCTGTGCTCATTGAATATGCAAGCTGCTAAGCAAGTGCACAGTGAACTGCTGTACTCACTGAATATGCAAGCTGCTAAGCAAGTGCATGATGAGCTGCTGTGATCATTGAATATGCAAGCTGCTAAGCAAGTGCACGATGAACTACTGTGCTCATTGAATATGCAAGCTGCTAAGCGCTGCTAAGCAAGTGCATGATGAGCTGCTGTGATCATTGAATATGCAAGCTGCTAAGCAAGTGCATGATGAGCTGCTGTGCTCATTGAATATGCAAGCTGATAAGCAAGTGCATGATGAGCTGCTGTGCTCATTGAATATGCAAGCTGCTAAGCAAGTGCACGATGAACTGCTGTACTCATTGAATATGCAAGCTGCTAAACAAGTGCATGATGAGCTGCTGTGATCATTGAATATGCAAGCTGCTAAGCAAGTGCACGATGAACTACTGTGCTCATTGAATATGCAAGCTGCTAAGCAAGTGCATGATGAGCTGCTGTGCTCATTAAATATGCAAGCTGCTAAGCAAGTGCACGATGAACTGCTGTGCTCATTGAATATGCAAGCTGCTAAGCAAGCCTACACATTCAGCAGCACCTGTTTGTAGCCAGCTTAAGTGGTAGCAGCCACAATGAGGTGCATGGAGGCTCGCGCACTCTACATAAACTACAAGTTGTGCACACAAGCATACTAAGCCAGTATGCAAGGACAGCATAATACAAGGCAAGAGCAATTCAAATGAAAGAGTTAAGAGGCAGGGAATGCTAAACAAAGAAACTGTACTTAGATACAATTATCTAAGCACTCAAACAGCAGTATTTAAACAAACATTTTAGTTATACAAGTAATCCTGCTACTTAGTGGCACATACATAAATAACAACAAAATGCTGACAAAGGATGTGACAGGGACATAAAGGTAACAGTGTAGCAGATGGAAATTAATGTGATAAATGTTTATAAAATGGTGAGTTGAGATATCAGCTAGTAAGGACATTAGATGCGTTAGAGTATATTTGCTTATATCAGAAAGTTATCTGTTGTAAAAAAATAGCATGTTGTCTTCCCCACCTATCATGTAAAAGTAAAAATAAATGACCCCCACAACTGTTGTCTCATGGACTTCATAAAGGGACATTTTTGGACATCTGTTGTCATTTGTAACCATAGAAAGGGTATTGTAAATGTACATGTTTAAGTCAAGCATCTGTTTTATATTAATGTAAATTGCAAATATTAGTAAAAATACAGTCATAAAACCTAAATGTATGGTCATCACTATACATGTTCTCTGGAATGCTCAGTAACATTTTGTGTTACTTACATGATTATATCGAGAATGCCTAGCCACACCTGTGTGTCAACAGATCCCCTTCAGAAAATAGAAGTTTCAGAAAGTTAAACTTCATATGGTCAAGACTATATGACTGACTTTCCAAAATGTCGAAACTTATGTATGGAGATCAAGGTGCAGTGGGGATCTGGGAATTTTCCCTTTTCCTCGCTATAAGAGCAATATTAGAGTTGGCATATGTAATATGCAGTGGGTGTGGGGGTGCAGTCCTCACATGGGGAATGCAGTGAGGCTTGCCCCCCTGCAAAAATATAGATTTTTTTTGTTGTTTTGTCTTGTTCCCCATTCCAGAAATTCGGTCATATGGCCTTGACCATATGAAGTTTGACTTTCTGAAACTTTGACATAGATTCGTGTCAGGTGTATGGAAGTACTCTGCCATTATAATGTATACTGTGGTAGTAATCAAAGGTAATCAATTACATCCGCATAACTGGTGTTAGAAAATGTATGCAGGGTAAATAATTACAAGACTGTCCTTGCCTTATGTGTACAAAGGAAACAATACTGATGGTTGCTATTGCACTGTACACACCTGTGACAATGTGGAAATATTGAGAAGAATCATGGACACATGAAATCATTCCAATAAGAGTATTAAGGGATGAAGAAACCATTTTTGTCAGCAACCTGCATGATGTGAATGTTACAAAGTTTGTGACTTTTCAAGTGTGCTGTGTATGGAGCAAAATACAGAATAACATGACACATATACAGATGTGTCACATTGCCCAGGATATAAACAGAATAAAGATCTGATATACATATTAACACTTTTCTAACTATAGCAGATGTGACATACCTATATGCAAAGTGTGGTATGAAAATGTGGCATATGGGAACATGCCCATAAAAAAGTTGCAATCAAGTGTAGTCAGTCCCCTGGCAAATGGGTCATTTCTGAATGTCATGATGTGTATCAATCTGCATAGGATATATTTATGTGTATATATATCACAAATGGATAGGAAACCCACAAAAGATTTGGAATATAAAAATGTAATTAATACAGCAGCTAATGGGCAAATGTAGTAAATGTAAGGTTACAATTATTTGTGATTAGGGCTGCCATCTTTCATTGTGGCTAAAACTGGACTAAGGCTACACCCCTCGCATCACATGTAACTCCACCCATTCCTGCCCCCTCTCCCATCTATGCCCCTCCCATTTTGTGATGTAACTATGACATCAGCTGGCTGGGAATGCCCTCTTTTTCCATTCCTGACACCTGCTTTCAGATGATTTACTATGCTATTCTGTAAAAAAAAAATAGTAAATCAGCCAATTTAACAAACTCTGATGGTCTGTTTCCTTTTTTGAAACAGAATGCTGGAGTTTGTACAGTGTTTTCCAGACTACCGGACAATCGGTTTGATTTCTGGATAGTCCAGCAAAAAACAGATAGGTGGCAACCCTATTTGTGACTATGATGCATTTGCGTTATAGTAAGCAATGATGTGACATGTGTCCTTTGTAGTGCACGTGCTACACCATGCATGCTGACATAAATAAATGTATTAACTACAGATGTGAATGGAGTATGTTGTAACTGATATTTAGCCCTGAAGTGAGCCTTGTTAAAAACAATAGTAAGACCTATATGACACTACAGTAAGATACATCACACCCAGGAGTAATATGTATTGTTAGGTAACCTGTTGATGATTTACATTTCACACACACCAATTGTACACTGGCATGTGACAAATGTTGTAAACCTCTGCCCGTAGCTCACTAACTGCATTGTATGGATGTTGGCAAAGCCAGCAATCCAGAGGTTAATTTTATTAAGTCTTGACAAAAAACAACAGATGGCAACAAATATCTCAAGACATTGACAACTTAATAGTCTGTTTACTAAACAGTGCACACCAGCTACATCATTATACTGGGCATGCTCACAAGAAATTACAGTAAAGACAGCACAAGAAAGTATCACAACACAGGCACACTCACATTTTGTGATGATTTTTCAGCATAACACAAATTAAGATATGGTGTATAAGTCCTCATCTCCTATAAAGCCCTTGAGGTTGAACAAAAGAATGACATTAAAGAGGAAATGTTTGTATAAATTCATGCAGTACAGATCATTATTATTGAGAAACTAAATAATGCCTATAAGTATTTATGGACATTCTCAGCATTCTATCTTGCAGACTCAAACACATGCTGAGGGCATATCACAGAGATATATATATCAATCATCGATGCCTCAGAAAGAGGCATATCTGATGTCTCATGAAGAACACACTTGAAGGGATTAGATTTTTATCCTGTTGTGACAGGTATGGTTCCCCTAACATAGAGTGTGATACCTAAAAAATGTGATGCTCTTACTGTGTCATATCTGCATTCTTTGTCTAAGCCACTCCTGTCTATCACAACTGACAGACACATTACCAGATTCAAACCCCTGCCAATAATGCTACACAGTCTACATATTTGTTTATGAACTGTGTCTGTCACAGGAAATAGTAGTAAAGGTTGTTACAAATAACACAAATTGAAGTGTGAAGTAACTAAGGGATTTTGATGTTAATTTATCCACTCATTTGTCTGTGTGATGAAAAGGAAGTAGCTATGTTCACACAGCTGTGAATAATCCAATACGGTCCCAGATTCAAATCGCAGCATATCTGCATAGATATATTACATAAGTCATGCATGTGCCAGAAGAGCACTCTCACCACAACAATCACACAACACCTATTTAACTGCAATGAAATCCTAATGTGTTGAAAGGTGTTTGCCCAACACAAAAATGGATAGAAATAACTAGATGCAATGTTGCATGTGTTACATCAGTGCACTCACATAACAATGTCCTTTGCTGAAACTGAACACCTGCCTGTGTAAGTCCACAAATTAACAAAATGTATATTAACCACCTGTACCACAGTCTTATCATAAATGTGAGACACAACTCCTGTGATGACATGGCATCATATTGTGTTGCAAAGCCATCATTTAAGGTAAAAGTGATGGGGGACACCTCTCCTTCTGTAATTGTGCACATTATCACTGTGGTGGAAGTCATTCATGCATAACAGTATACTGACACACACGCACTGATATGATTCAGTCACTGCAGGGTTTGAATACCTACCTATGTACCCATGTAAATTACATGATATTGTGCAGACTGAATGTGCCACAGAAGTTGTACCACAATTGTGAGATAATATGTATCTGAAAGCATTTCATCATATTATTGCTGCAAGACATGTGTACCTGTAATTTGGGTAAAAGAGTGGTACAATCTGTCTAATTGCCAAAAAGTACTGCATAATGCTAGGTATATGCAAACACATGTTGCATAATGCAGCCATCCCTATGATGGTAGAATTATAATGATGCACAATGCTTAGATAATCATGGATTTGAACTCATGGCTTACTAAGACAACAAGCTACAGAACAACAGAACACTGTATCATTTCCTCAGGCTACAGGAGAAGGCTGACTCCTAGCTTTAGAAAAGGCACATTTCAATACATTGCATCACTAGTTTTCAACAAAGGAATTGTCTTGGCTAAAATAGATAGAAAGTATTGAAAGAGAAATCTTCCAGTTATACATGTACACATCAGATATGTGGGTGATAACATTGTTACCTATCTGTACATTCACAGTCATACTGACGCAACTGAGTCCAAGGAGTAATTCCTGGTTTCAGACCAACTTCTTAAGACTGCAAGCTAGACATTACATGATTTTCAAACTCTGCATGAAATAATGGTTTACAACTGTGACAGTGCATGTTTGAATAGAAAACAACACCATTGTTTCAATATGGTGCAGTGCCTGCTAAAAGAGAATGAAAGTTGTGGGACAGCCCACTAACACAATACACCTACACATCATATATGTGGTTGAAGCCATCTGTATGCATCATGAGAGAGAAATGCATGCTCGCAGTAGACACTCACTGCTGGATTCAAACCTCCTACCTATCTAGTTACACAACCTAGAGAACACTGTATCAACAGCCAGCACACAAGAAATCCTTTTGCAAATATGCCATAGTACACTTTTGAAAGCATTAGCTTATCAGTGTGTTGGCAAAATGTGTTTTGCCTTGGGATGCTATAAATTGATAAGGGATCTCTGCCTCAGTGTAATTATGGCTCTTACATGGAAGTGTACACAATGGATTGTCTGACAGAGACAGTTCTTCATGACGGTATAGTCATATGCACACACAGCCATACCATTTAAGCAATATGTGATTCAAACCACCTACCTATCTAGTTACAGAATCTTGAGTATACCGCATCAATAGGAAGCACCACATGAGAAGTCAGATTGCAACACTGAGAAAGTGCACAATTAAAAGGATGACATCACTGTGTTGCATGGAATATTTTTTGGCTAAAAATGTAATAGATTGATGAGAGAGTAGTATCTTAGTATAAATATGTCTTGTAAGCGGAAGTGTACACAACAGATATTCTGATCCAGCCAATTCATACTGATAGTACAGACACAGACTCATGCTGGATTTGAATCATCTACTTATCTAGTTATACAGTCTAGAAAACACAGTATCAAAAGCATGTGTCACAGGAGAAGTCTGGCATCTACAGTTAGAGACATGACCTTGTGTGTTGCAGAGAAGATGTTTGTGTTAAAAGTAAATGTTTCTCCTGAGGGGAAAGTGTATACATCAGATGCATGGGTCAATCCAGTCCTACCCAGCTGTACAGATGCACACACAAACTCGCGCAACACAAACACAAAAGAGATGGGGGAGTCCTCTCCTGGCTTACATGTTTCTCCTCAGTGGAAATGGACACAGCACACCTGTCGATGAAGCCATACTTACCTAACACTAGAGTCACACACTTCAGTGGAAACAGATACAGCACATCTGTTGATGAAAACACTTACCTGACACCAGAGTCATCCACACACAAGCTCACCACTGTTGGATTTGAACAATCCACCTATCTCATTACACAATCTAGATAACACGGTATCAACTGCAATCATCACAGAAGAAATCTGACAACTACAGTGAGAGAGAGTGTACTTTTGAAAGTATAACCTCATCAATGCAGTCCTACCTACCAGTACAGACATGCATCCATGCACATACACACACACACACACACACACACACACACACACACACACACACACACACACAATGGAGTCAGTGTTGTATTTGAAAAACCTATCTATATATTTACACAATCCAGAGAACACAGTTTTAATCGTAATTAATTAATTAAATTTGTGAAAATCGACATAGATATAATTATGCAATGCTTGGATAACTTATTTATCTTGTTATTCATGTACATTGTGGTAATGTGAGTGACATATACCTGTTTCGCAGTATGGTGCCTTGATGACGATCACACTTCTGAAACAGTGGACTGACAACCAAGCCTTCATAAGTGTTCAGCTCAGGATGATTTGAATGCAAACATTAATCATTTGTTGTGTCATTTTTAGTTGTATTTGCTCAAGTCTGGACAATGTGCAGTGCAAATATAAACAGACAGGTCAAAAATATGACACAGCCCTGTTCAATATCACTGATGAAGTATATGTGAAAAGATATCACACCATTGTACATCATTTCCCAGTGTAAGTGCTGAAGTGCAGACATAACTTTACATATTGAAATGTTCAGCGATTCCCTCACAGTGAAGTCCACATATCTTGAGTACAACACTCCATTAACACATACAACAGTAACACAAGTTACTCACATTACTTTTGTTTCTAAATCTCTCCTTGAAGCGCAACACTGACAAGCACATTTGCTCAATTGATGACAAAAGTATTAGCGCATGTGTAATTATATTTGAAAGTTTAGAAACAGGTGTTTAGCTGCACAGCCTTCATATCTGGTGACTATCCATTATTTGAGGCATGTTGCAATTGTTATGCAAGTGTATGTGTTTGTTTAACATGACTGACTATTTAAGACAATACATGTATAACAGACATGTATGCGTGATAATATAGTTCAGAAGATGGAAGAAAATGAAACTGCAGTGATTCTATCACCTTATATGTGTATTGCAGCAATAGTGTCCACAGGTGCCTATTATACTATGCTTGTAAACACATAAAGTCTTGATTGCACCTAATGTCCTGCAGGAATTTCTTGGAAGATACAAGCATTTTGTGAATAATTATGAAACACATAAGGGACCAATCATGTTAATGCTGATGGAAACCCAGACTATGGAACACTACAAAGCAAGGAAGCTTGTGGGCAGCATGCTTCATAGCATAACTTACAATTGCAGCATCCCATATGGTGTACATTCAGTTCTGCAGCCTATTCAACATATGATGATAACTGTCTCCTCATAGTGCCATCAGCATATCTTTACATGCAGCAGTGAGGTTAAGCATAGCAGCATGAGGGGCATCACATTCCTGCAGCCAAAGACAAAAACTCACCAGACTTTGCCACAGGCTGAGTACTGCCATTTCCCATAAGTTACAGGTGTTGATTGGCACCAGCCATTATGCAAATGCTGAGAAGAAAGACTGATAAGACAAAAGAGGTGGAAAAAGGGACAGATTTGGACACACAAAGATAGAGACATACAAAGACATTTGTTTATGGAACACTTTGGCGCAACTTTGTGGGGTGTTACTCTTAGGGTTGTCATCATGAGTGTTCTGTCAGGCTCTGTGCATACAAAGGCAAAAAATAATGGGTGACAAAAGCTATAACTTAGGGACAATTTTTAAATACTGCCCTTATAAACTTAGACATTTGCTAGGATAATGCATTTTCTGATGAATATAAAGTCTGAAAATCAAATGTATGACATTAGAGAATGGGCAAACTGTACATCAGTACCCTGATTGGAGAACGAACATTCTCCAGCAGGGTATTAATGTACAAGTAATGCCTGCTGAAAAACGAATCTGCCACTTCATGGCAGCATATCAAGCTGCCGTGGAGCTCAGACTGACAAAACTGAACGTCTGCCATTATTTGATGCTCACTAAGTAGCACTTTTGCTGTTGAGTGAGTGTAAAATGTGGGAAAAAAGAAGACAATTAAAAAAAAATGTGTGTGTGTGTATATGCGTGCATGCCAGTGAAAGTCAGAGCAAGCAAGCCGTTATTTTACACTTGCTAAGCATCACTTTTACTGTTTAGAGAGTGTAAAATAAAAAAAAAGATAAAGTTAAAATAAAGCATGTGTGTGAGAATGTATGCGTGTATGTAAGACAGAGAGATCGATCAAGCAAAAGAGAAAAATGTGTGTGTGTGTATGTGTGTGTGTGTGTGTGTGTGTGTGTGTGTGTGTTTGCGTGTGTGTGTGAGTGCATGCATGCATGTCAGTGAAAGTCAGAGCGAGGCGTTATTTTACACTCACTAAGCAGCACTTTTACTGTTTAATGAGTGTAAAATAAAAAAAGAAAAAAATTTTAAATAAAGCGTGTGTGAGAGTGTATGTATGTATCAATGTAAGAGACAGAGAAATCGATTGAGTGAAACAGAAAAAAGTGTGTGTTTGTGTGTGTGTGTGTGTGTGTGTGTGTGTGTGTGTGTGTGTGTGTGTGTGTCTGTGTGTGTGTGTGTGTTTGCGAGAGAGAGAGTAAAGTGTGAAAGCGATCTAGTGATCCTTTGACAGCAGCAGGAGTTTTGCATACCTCTCGATCTCAGACATAGTTTTCAACTTATTAGCAAAAGAAATCTGGACAAAGCCTGAGAAAATTGGGGGACAAATGCTAAAAAGTATGGACACATTTTAAATAATACTCTTATAAACATAGAAAGTTGCTAGAATAACAGGATTTGTGTTAGAATGTATTTTCTGAAGGATATCAAATCTGAAACTCAAATGCATGTCATTATTTAGTGCCTTTAAACTTTAGATCAACCCAGTGGTTTGTCAAAAAACACGTTTTTTATGAGGAACAGGCCTTCGGCATCGGGTCTCCTAACACCCCTGGGTAGGCATTAATTACACATTAACACACATCCTGTCAGGAATTATTGCTTGCTTAATTAATGACTTCAATCCTCAATGATTTGCCAGAAAATCAGATTTCTTGATGAATACACCACAAATTAAGATGCAGAAATGTGGACATCCTTTGAAAATCTGTACACTTTAGAGGGGTTGCTCTGAACAATAAAGTGCTTCCAATTTGGATCAAAAATGTATGACATACTTCTGGATTTGAATCCTTGACAGTATAATAAAAAAAGTGTACAGACTGGAGGATTATCTCAGCTTACCACATAAGTACTCATTCTTTATTATGTTAAAATCAGACATTTTAAGGGACACTGATAACTCACTGAAGAAAGGGAAAATGTAGGTCTCATCCTTCATCACAGTTATATCAATGATAACATCCTTTAGGATGTATGTGATATCCAGCACACTAAGAGATATGGAAGAGTAACTGTACCATACTTTGGTAATTTAAGTCTGCTTTGTTATAGCACAGCAGGGTTAAGCATATTTGCAGAGAAGTAGCTGTAGTACTGAGATATAAGACAAAAATTCACCATTTTTTGCCATAAGATGTGAAATGCCATTCACTATCACTCAGCACTGTTTCATGATGCCAAGCTCTCTGTAAACACAGAGTACAGAAAGCGTAGGCTTTTTGTATGGGCTATTTCTGGCCATATATGTTTTGTCTGATTCTATTTTTGACCAGATTAAATGTGTGAAAAGGGTGTTGATAGGACAATGGTAAAAACTGGGGGCAAAAATAGGGGAGGGCAGATGGGAAATAATAAAGGAATATGCAGGATGGTGGTGGGACAGACTATAGCTTTCCCCTTCTTCACAACATAAATGTAGATTTGTAAACAGAATTTGATGAATTTGGAAAGTCATCACACCAGGGATGGGTGACAACAATAGAATAATATATAGCCAATTGGACCAAATCAAGTGTGTCAATAAGACACATAGGAGATGTGGAGAGCTATGAATGGGGAGTAATGTGGGTAGGTGCCCATTTTTTTTTCTCTTTTTTATGGAGAGAGGACTGTTGGGAAGGTGTTTCAGAATAAGAGGGTCCGGTAGATTAGGTAGGTTAGGTAACAGGTGCAGACATACAGGACATACAAAACAGACAAGGATAGTGATGGACACAAAAGGTTGGGGGACACCATGATTAGGGATGAATAGGGACACACATCCACATCCAACTTGAGCTGAATAAGAAACTAGTTCTCATCCCTTGGAGCTGTCATCACTGTCTCCTATCTCAATTCCCCAGGTCAGTGATCAACGTGGCTGATGCAAGACCTTTTTAACTCTGCTGATTCAGGCACTAAAGCCTCTCTCCATGATGCCCTCACCCCAGCCCTGTCAACTCCTGATAGGTGACAAGGTCACTACCTCCAGTACTACTCCTGGTGGGTACCACTGCACCAGCAGCAGGGTCAGAGCTACGTGATGCAGCTGGAGCAGGTAGAGCAGGAAGGCAGTGCTGACAAACTGTGACCCAGATGTGATGGGTGTCTGTGCTGCCTATGTTATGCCAACACAGTCAACTGTGGAGGTATTGTAGGTCAGACACTAGTGGTTAGTATAGCTCCCTGTGCTGATGGTCATTTGGGCTGCAACAACAATCTAGTCAAAAAGAAAGAGAGATAGGGTTAGAGCAGACAAAACCAATATAATAAGATCAATGCCATGTCACAGTTTTCTCAATATATAAACAAATGTGACACATAACTGTGTTCACCTTCACCACATCCGGATATGATGTATAAGCATTAATGTGTCATTAAACAAATCAGTCTCAATGCTATTATGAATAAAATGAAAACAGTTACCGAGCTATGGCATATCGAGTATATTTTTTCCAAGCTAATAAATCCAGTTACATTTTAAAGTCATTCAATATTGCAGTAAATGATTTATACATGCTAGGTTGTCCATTACCTTACTTGGATAGAAGGAAGTTTCTTTGCTCACCAGTAGGAGTGGGGAGCCTTGAGCAGCCTACCTGTCCCTGTAGGAAGTGACCACAGCACAAGAGCTGTAGTAATTGGTTGCTTTGGACCATTTCTACCTCTTTTGTAGTTCCCTGTTTAAAATCCGCCTCTGGGCATTTTTTTCTGGCTATACTACTCAGACAAGCTCCTCGTGGTCCTGCAGAGTGGTCCTAGCTACAGAGAACTCAGAAAAGCGACTACTTTCTGGATTTAAGTATCTTTGCTGTTTTTTTACTTGGAATAGCTTCTCTAGCTTACCCTAAACAAGCTTAAACTGTTTTTAGCTGTTTGCTGCATTATTTTAAAATCTGCACTTAAAGTTACTTTTTAGTCGAATTTGATCGAAAGTTTGTTTGTTTGTTTGTTTAATTTAACTGTTGAGGCTGCCCACTAAAGTGTGCTAGCCTGTGTAACTGATTTATCACTGTTTCTGCATTTTCTGTGTGTTTCTATCAAAAAAAAAATAATCCTTGTTTTCCCGCCTCTCCTTGACTAGTTTAGACCAGTTTACAGGCATTGCTGTATTCTGGGCTGTGGTGTAGTTCCTGTGTTGTCCATTACCTTACTTGGATAGAAGGAAGTTTCTTTGCTCACCAGTGGGAGTGGGGAGCCTTGAGCAGCCTATCTGTCCCTGTAGGAAGTGACCTCAGCACAAGAGCTGTAGTAATTGGTTGTTTTGGACCATTTCTAGCTCTTTTGTAGTTCCCTGTTTAAAATCCACGTTTACACGGCTTTCCGCGGTTGTGCGCATAGCGCAGTGCTGGTTAAACAAGGTTAAACTTCTTCTGGCTCCGGCAAGTCTGCTCTTCAAATTTTCCCTTAAGGAAGCTCTACTCTTAGTATAATCAGACTACTCGCTATATTATAAGCCTAGCACTTGTTCTCAAAACTTCTCTACTAAGTAAGCACTCTCGTACTAAGTAAGCACTACATCCACCTACCACCCCTGTGAATATCCACTTCCCTTAAAGGCACAGCACTCCCTTATACTGTTCTAGCATGTCGAGTGGTAGATTATTGGTGTCCTCTCCAGTTCAGCTGGTTAATCTGGGTATCTTGAGACAATGCTACAATTGTCTCATGTACACAGACAACCCTCTCCTCCTCCCAACAAACACAAATACATGTGAGAGATGCAACTATATAGCCAAACTGGAGGCTGAACTCTCTCAACTCAGGGCTGGCATGACCAGACAGGAGGAGATGGTAACCACACACACAACAAACCCAGTCCCACATAGACCTACCACAACTGCAAACCAAACACATAAAAACACAAAGACATACTCGGAGGCTCTAATAAAAACTTACCAAAACAACAGAGGCTCCCAAAGCAGACATCCAAAAATCCACCACCTCAAAACAAAACACATGCAACACATACTTCAATAAATCAGTGCGTCAACCAATCACAGCCCTTAAGGCCAAACACCATGCCTGATACACTAGTAATAGGTGACTCTATAGTCAGACACACTGATGTCCCGCTTACCAGGCTGAACAAGGAGAGGGTGACTGTGAGCTGCCTATCGGGAGCTAGGATCCGCCACATAACACACGCACTCAGGTCACTCCAAAGCAAGTACAAATATGACTCCGTCATTGTCCATGCTGGCGTGAATGACCTGAGACGTACCTCCCTGGACTACATGAAAAGAGATATAGAGGAGCTCTCTGATTATGTAGCTCAGGCTGGTATGACCCTGACCCTGAGCAGCATCTTGCCCTCATCAAGAATGATGCCACAATACAAAGACAAGATGATCAGCTTTAATAATTGGCTCAAGTACTGGTGTCATTCTAAGGGGATCCAATGTCTGTCTGCCTGGGATGACATGTTGGACAAGCCACGCTGCTTCGCTAGGGATGGCTTGCACCTGTCACCACTGGGCTTTCGGATATTGGCTAAGGCTCGTCACCCCCATAGTGCCTTTTTTAGGCAAGGCTCAAAAGACAAACCCACCTTCTTAGAAAACAAAAATGGAAAAAAACTAAGGGTAATGCTGCTCAATGCCAGTAGTCTAAATCTCAAGATGCAGGCACTCGATGCACTCCTCAGTATGGAGAACATCGACGTTTGTGCAGTAACTGAAACCTGGTTCAAGGCTCCTGAGAGCACCCCAGTGCTACCAGGCTATACCTCGTATCATGCTTTTCGGCCCCAAAACCCGGGCTGAACCACAAAGGGAGGGGGAGTGTCCATATTCATCAAGGACACCCACACCTCCAGGTTAGTAGCAACACATGAAGCATCAGAGACCATACAGGTGCAACTAACCATAGGCAAAACTGCTATACAACTAGTAGCATGTTAAAGACCACCCTCCCAATCTCAGGAACCCCACTCAGCCTTTCTGAAGACATTGGAAGATATGAATGTATCACAAAATACCATCATACTGGGAGACTTCAACTACCCAAACATAGATTGGGTGCATTATTCTAGCCCAAACACCCTAGCCCAAAGGTTCCTGGAATTCATAAATTCAAATGCACTGGAACAACTAGTCACCTCTCCCACTAGGGGAGATAATATACTAGACCTGATCATCACAAACATGGGGACAAAATGCTCCACACCGGAGGTATACCCCTCACTAGTGAGATCTGACCACAAACTAATCACCCTGGATATACATATCCGACCTCCACCCACAGCACAAAAGACCACAGTGAAAAACTTCTCAAAAGCAGACTTCACTCTTCTTAAGACTGAGATGGTATCCTTTAAGCCCACTGGGCCAGTGGATACCACATCCCACAATGCCGAATCCTTCACAAATGCTTTCTATGGACATCTCCAAGAATGCATGGATCATGCAATCCCAAATAAATCCAAGTCCCTCTCTACCAAAGGCAAGCGTCCTCTTTGGTGGACCTCAGCCATTAACAAATTGTATAACAAAAGAAGGAAGCTACTGCATGACAGAGCAAATTCCCATAAAGGGAAGACATCTCTGATCAACATCAGCAGAAAACTATGTTCTCTCATAAAAACATCCAAGGCCAACTTTGAGAGAAAAATCGCTAAGGACACTAAAGATAACCACAAAGCCTTCTTTAGCTATGTTAGAAACCTGGGCGGAAACCCTCAGATATGCTCAGAGTTAGTTCACAACAACATAAAATACACTGAACCCACAGATATTGCCAACATTGTGGCTGACAGGTTCAGTGCAAATTTCTCCCCTCCCTCACCCCCAAAAGAAGAAATACGTATCCCATCTGAATGTAATCTCCCTATCATCTCAGATGTCCAAGTGAGAACCGCCCTCAACAAAGCTAAAAACACAGCATCAATGGGACCTGACGGTATCCCGGGTTGCGTGCTACGTGAACTCCAAGAGGAGCTAAACCCGCACATAAAAATGTTATTTAACCTTAGCCTTACTACAGGATATGTACCTGAACACTGGCGTACAGCAACAGTGGTCCCACTCCACAAAGGGGGTACCTCTACAGACCCTGGGAACTACCGCCCCATAAGCTTAACCAGCCTGGTCTGCAAAGCTATGGAAAGAATCATTATGGAACTCATAAACAGAGACATAGGGGACCTACAGACACTTGACCCCACCCAGTTCGGCTTTGTAAAGGGCAGATCCTGCCTTTTGAACCTGGTTGACTTTTTCAAAACAGTCACTAGAGCCATTGATGAGGGCAAAGCAGTCCATACAGCCTACCAGGACTTGGCTAAGGCCTTCGACACAATACCCCACTCAGGCATCTTAGATAAGCTCAACAGCTTAAACGTAAACCCTTATGTCACTAGATGTGTTGCAAACTGGCTAAAGGACAGAACCCATAAAGTTAAAATCGCTGGAGCAATGTCAGACTCAAAGCCAGTCACAAGTGGTGTCCCACAGGGATCTGTCCTGGGACCCCTCTTGTTCGGCATTTATTTCTCAGATGTTAAAGCAAACATGGGAGGGTTGTGGCTGACAAAGTTCGCAGATGACTGCAAACTAGGCGCCATAGTCAATACACCAGCAGACACATACATCCTACAAAAAGGCCTCACAGAAATGGACAACTGGTGCCAGAGTCACGGCCTTAAACTAAATGCCAAAAAATGTATAGTCATCCCTTTGGGAAAAACAAAGTACCCACAAATTATCACATAGACAGCAACCCACTGAGTATGGAAAAAGTAATCAGAGACCTAGGGACCCAAGTCGACAGCGACCTCTCATTTGACACCCACATTGCCAAAGTGGTTAGAAAAACATTCTACCTTGCACACCTCATCATGAAGGGATTCACATCCAGATCCAAGGATGTCATTGTACCCCTATACTCCTCCCTCATCAGACCCATGATTGAGTACAATGCCCCATTTGGTATGTACCTCACCCAGCATTTGCAACAGCTGGAGAGACCACAAAAGTACCTCACCAAGAGGATTAAGGGTCTCCAACATATGTCTTATTCTGCCAGACTAAAGAAACTCCAGCTCTATTCAGTAGCATACCGCCTGCTCAGAGGTGATCTCTGCCTGACGTACAAGGCCATGTCCAATCAGGATATGATGGACATGCTCCACCTCAAAAAATCCAAATCCAGCAGGACCACGAGAGCTAAAGACTTAAACCTCGGCACAAGTATGAATAGGACATGCTGGAGGGATAGATTCATAACCCAGAGGCTTCCCATGCTTTGGAACAAGATCCCAGTTCATGTTAGGCAGAGCCCCTCACTGACTCTCTTCAAGAGAAATCTTGATGAGTGGATGGGAGATCGTAAGTTTACCCCAGGGGTCACATCTGTGTCACTACTAGACAGGAGCACAGTAAACTAATTCTATTATATAAGAGGACCTTCATTGTGTCACTACTAGACAGAGGCACAGTATTCTAAATCTATTCTGTGCATTTTTATACCATTTCATGGGGTGGCGAAAGCCACATCACTATGGCTAGGCTTACAAATGCCCCAGGGCAGATAGCCTAGTACTAAACTATGAAACTATGAAACTATAAAAGCTAAATTCAACTGCTGGGAATTGAACCTACTCACAGGTATGCTGATATACTCATTGCCTAATGCAATTATCAAGAGCTATTGGAGCAAACGTGCATGCAAGAAAAAGCAGACCCACATCAGAAGAATCATCAGCTTTAATGTAAAAAATTCACACTGACTTAGCACTTTCACCCACAGTTGGGCTTCTTCAGAGTCAGTACACAGTAACAAAATAATTACTTAAATACCAGTTAAACACAATTAATCACATGAGTACCTGCAAGTAAATTAACCCTCTACTGTCCAGTTCATTTCAACCCTGGTATTTACTTGTACATCAAAAATGCATATATAAATATACCATTAAATAAGTATGTATCCCACTAGCGGAACACTCTACAACTGTTGCATTTAAACATTCTATCATAAAAGGAGTGCAGGAAAGTCAAAAAAGAACTCCCAAAACCTTTGGTGACTCTTTATAGCCGTATTTAATGAAATGACATAAACTTCACGGACCAACACATTAACGCAGTTCACACAATGCTGTTTCCTAGCGTTTTCATCCAAAACAAATGGACTTCATCAGACAACAATTAAACATAAATTAATTGTATATATACTAATTTAATTATCCCAGTGACCAATGAATCATGTCTTAAGCATTTAAATTAAACAAATCGAAAAACGGCCTCATAAATATTAATAAATTGAATTAAAATGAGGTTAAAATCATTGAACTCCAATATGAACCTTTTCAAACAACCATTAACACAAAAATATTCAATACATTTGATAACAGTATACAAAAAATGTATATATATAAAAATGAATAAAAATGAGTAAAATGCTTGTGCTGAATGCAAGTATATTCCTATATGTATAGTTATACTACCCTCTACTGTTGGAAACCTATATTACAAGTATGTTTACCTTAAATCTCATTAAAAACATATATTAATCATAGGCAAATAAAATCAACATAACACTAATATCAAAAAACCTTCCCACGTATAGAATGTCTTATAAGACAGAAAATGTTCCAATACAATAAAAACATTAAAAAATTATGTAATTATACTGATAAAGTGCTTGTGCAAATATTCATATAAAGTGCTTATGCTTATACTCATATCTTCATACATTACTATATTGCACCCTCTACTGTTTAAAAATGATATTGCAATTATATTTTATTAGCCTTTATTTTTAATAATGAGACTATACTTAAGTAATCATTTAACCCTGGCTTTTTACCTGCGTCCAGGTATACTTGCCACCACAATTCCTTGCTTTCCAAAATCTCTTCCCATATTCCACCCCTAACGTCCTTTCTAACTTGTTGGAGAATGAAAAAATAAAATTTACAACCTTTGCATTCTTTGCTATGTTTAAATAATGCGTTTGTCTCTTTTCCCTTTTGAATATCATAGACGTGTTCGTATATTCTTTTCTTTAACTCTCTTTCAGTTTTTCCTACATAATATGACGAACACTTGTCACAAGTTGCCAGATAAACCACTCCTTTTGTATCACAATTATAGCAACTTTTACTTTTAATTAAGATGTCTCTACTTGCTATAAAGATTTCACTCTTGTTAATAACATAAGGACATTGATTGCACCGACCACATCTGAAAGTTCCAACTTTCTTAATACTGTTGTTCTTAAACTTTCCATTTTTCTTACTTTTTTCTAACATGTTCTTTATACATCTAGAATTTCTATATATAATTTTAAGTTTAAGAACAACAGTATTAAGAAAGTTGGAATTTTCAGATGTGGTCGGTGCAATCAATGTTCTTATGTTATTAACAAGAGTGAAATCTTTATAGCAAGTAGAGACATCTTAATTAAAAGTAAAAGTTGCTATAATTGTGATACAAAAGGAGTGGTTTATCTGGCAACTTGTGACAAGTGTTCATCATATTATGTAGGAAAAACTGAAAGAGAGTTAAAGAAAAGAATATACGAACACGTCTATGATATTCAAAAGGGAAAAGAGACAAACGCATTATTTAAACATAGCAAAGAATGCAAAGGTTGTAAATTTTATTTTTTCATTCTCCAACAAGTTAGAAAGGACGTTAGGGGTGGAATATGGGAAGAGATTTTGGAAAGCAAGGAATTGTGGTGGCAAGTATACCTGGACGCAGGTAAAAAGCCAGGGTTAAATGATTACTTAAGTATAGTCTCATTATTAAAAATAAAGGCTAATAAAATATAATTGCAATATCATTTTTAAACAGTAGAAAGTGCAATATAGTAATGTATGAAGATATGAGTATAATCATAAGCACTTTATATGAATATTTGCACAAGCACTTTATCAGTATAATTACATAATTTTTTAATGTTTTTATTGTATTGGAACATTTTCTGTCTTATAAGACATTCTATATGTGGGAAGGTTTTTTGATATTAGTGTTATGTTGATTTTATTTGCCTATGATTAATATATGTTTTTAATGAGATTTAAGGTAAACATACTTGTAATATAGGTTTCCAACAGTAGAGGGTAGTATAACTATACATATAGGAATATACTTGCATTCAGCACAAGCATTTTACTTATTTTTATTCATTTTTATATATATACATTTTTTGTATACTGTTATCAAATGTATTGAATATTTTTGTGTTAATGGTTGTTTGAAAAGGTTCATATTGGAGTTCAATGATTTTAACCTCATTTTAATTCAATTCATTAATATTTATGAGGCCGCCGATTTGTTTAATTTAAATGCTTAAGACATGATTCATTGGTCACTGGGATAATTAAATTAGTATATATACAATTAATTTATGTTTAATTGTTGTCTGATGAAGTCCATTTGTTTTGGATGAAAACGCTAGGAAACAGCATTGTGTGAACTGCGTTAATGTGTTGGTCCGTAAAGTTTATGTCATTTCATTAAATACGGCTATAAAGAGTCACCGAAGGTTTTGGGAGTTCTTTTTTGACTTTCCTGCACTCCTTTTTGGGATTATTGGTATCTTTTTGAGTGCTTTCAGTGTTATTTTTATTCGTTCGTTGGTCTGGGTCAGAGAAGAACTCTTTTGCGAAGGAGAGTGGAGAGTCATGAGTTCGGAGGGGCAGGAAGAACTTGGCCAATCAAGGAAGCTGATTGGCCAACTGACAGAACTCATAGACTTACTTACACCCCTTTGCCACAAATTGTTAGTAAGCCAAGCAAGGTTTGGTGGAGCGGAAAACGTTAATGAGGACGCACAGCTGCATAACACTAGAAATAAACGGAAAAGGGAGCTCATGGGCGACGAGGACGATGCCGGCGACTTTTCCAACAGTTCAGCAACAAACTTCAATCCTTTATTGACTCCGAACATTTTTGATGCTGAACCTGAAGGGGCTGAGGTGAGGACTGAGCACCACGGAGTAGCAGCAGGGGCTCAACCTAAGAAGCCGGCTTCAAATGGTTACAGCACAGGTACTGTTTGTTCTAATAACACAAGTACTAATGAATGGTTAAGGAGAAATGTTGTGTTTGGTGAAGTACACATTGGCTCTAAAAACATGGATGGAGAGTCATATGTTGTTAGACTGGACAAACTCAAAGCATTGATGACTAAATTTAAGATTTTAAATATTGAGAACACATATTTATTAGAGTGTTTGAAAAAAGAAATTGTCCCTAAAGGACTACGTATTTGCAAGTATCCTAATAATGTTGTATGTGGATCTATTTTCCATACTAGTTTACTTAAAGTGTTTAACCAGTGCAGTTTGGATGTAATTAAATTAATTATTGAAGACAATGAAAGGAAATTAACATGTTTAAGTAAAGAGATTGATGAACTAGATGGTTGTATTAAGAATGATTTAATACACGGTATAAAGGAAGAAAGACAACAATACTACAAAATTAGGCAAGATATTGATGATAAATGTAAGCAAGTCACGCAACGAAAGTTAGGTAAACTACATAGGGACATTTTAGAGTATGAAAATGGGAACAATTACCCTAAACCCAATGTCCCTAAAAGAGATACTTATTTTAATAATAGGAAATGGAACAAACCCAGTTATAGTCACACAGAGTATAGGAATGACTATCAGTATGACCAAGATTTCCCTCCTTTAGTAAGGGAAACGGAAGAAGATTATGGGCCTCATAATAAAAAAGGAAATTTTTACATGAGGGGGGGAGAAGAGGGAGGGGGAGGTTTTAACCAACACCCACTCTGCTAGTATTATTGACTCGGATGAAAATGTTTGTAATATTGATACAACAGATAATGTTAAATTTACTTATAAGGATTTTTCCATTTATAATTATGGTAATTTCAATATAAAAGAAAATCATTTTAATTTACTCAGTAAAGGACTTAAGTTTATACCCAGCTACAAGGGGGACACTACCACCACAATATTAGACACTAAGTTATTCATGAGAAAAATTAATCTTAGTGTGCTAGCTAATAATAACGTTTATGAGGACGGAAATAGCAAGGCAAAATTGAGAAGGAAATCCACATATAATCCACCCTTATTACCCCAGTTAAGAAATTTTGAAAAAATATTGGAAGAAGAGATTAGAAGTAAATACAACAAGAACAAAGATAGATTTAATAATAACTTGAAGAAGGATGAGAAAGAAGCTTTAGCTGAGCTAATAGACAATGATTCTATCAGGGTAATGAAACCAGATAAGGGTGGGGGAATGGTCATTATGGACAATATTATTTATGAAGGAAAGATGAATATGATCCTCAGGGATGAATTAAAATACACGGTGGTTTCGAAAAATGAGGTAAATTTAGCTTACCGCCGGATAGACAACATGTTGAAAGATTTCATGTTTGAGGGTGTATTAAAGCCTGAAATGCATAAATTTCTTACAGTAGCAAAACCCAGAATAGCTACAATGTTTGGAATTCCAAAAGTCCATAAAAACTGGTTGGACCCTCCCTTAAGACCCATAGTTACAGCTGAAGGGTCAAAAACAACACCCTTGGCGAAGTATGTAGATACCACCACAAAACATATATGGACAAGTAATGAAATTATTTTAAAAGATTCATGGGATTTTTTAAAACAACTTTCCCCTGATCTGTATAGCACCGACCTTTTATTTATAACTATAGACATTGTTGACTTATTTTCCAGCATACCACACGATTGTGGGATGGACATGTTTGAAGAATGTATATTTCAGGACAAAACTATGACCCAGGAAGACAAAATACTTTCGGTAGCTCTCATGGACACTGTTTTAAGATATAACTTTTTAATATTTGATGGAGAATATTTTCAACAAAAGATGGGTGTATCCATGGGAGCGGCATGTGCACCTACATATGCCAACATAGTTTTGTCCAAATGGGAAGAAACATGTATTTTGAATTCTGAATTCAACAAGGAATGGATTCTGTATAGAAGATTCCTTGATGATATAGTTATATTTTGGACGGGGGGACAGGATAGGTTCACGGAATTTATGGAATATATTGGTCACACTACAAGTTTTCTAAAGTTCACTCACAACATGAGTAATGAGGTATTGCAGTTTCTAGATATAGAACTTAAGAATGATTTACTTAATAATTTTGCATCTAGAGTATATAGAAAAAGTACTTATTGCAACTCATATTTACATTTCGACAGTGCTCATCCCCTGCACTGTAAGCGAAATATAGTAAAGGGGCAGTTTGTGAGGGGATCTAGGATGACCAGTTTGGATGACGACTTTCAAATCGAGTGCAATAAATTAGAAAAGATGTTTATAGAAAGGGGTTATCCAAAAGAATTTGTGACCAATATAAGAAGAGAAGTGGAAAACGGTAGGGCAGACAGATATAAACCCATTATAGGTATGAAAGAATTCAAAACATTACGTGAAGAATGTAAAAAGAGGGGGACTGATGAAGAACAGTTCCAAAGAAACCTTATTGTAGAATACAATACACAAAATATTGGTTTAGGAAACATATTAAGAACAGAATGGGATAAATTTGCAGCCCTAACTGATATAGATGAAATTAATAGTTTTAAGCCCAAAATTATATATAGAAATTCTAGATGTATAAAGAACATGTTAGAAAAAAGTAAGAAAAATGGAAAGTTTAAGAACAACAGTATTAAGAAAGTTGGAACTTTCAGATGTGGTCGGTGCAATCAATGTCCTTATGTTATTAACAAGAGTGAAATCTTTATAGCAAGTAGAGACATCTTAATTAAAAGTAAAAGTTGCTATAATTGTGATACAAAAGGAGTGGTTTATCTGGCAACTTGTGACAAGTGTTTGTCATATTATGTAGGAAAAACTGAAAGAGAGTTAAAGAAAAGAATATACGAACACGTCTATGATATTCAAAAGGGAAAAGAGACAAACGCATTATTTAAACATAGCAAAGAATGCAAAGGTTGTAAATTTTATTTTTTCATTCTCCAACAAGTTAGAAAGGACATTAGGGGTGGAATATGGGAAGAGATTTTGGAAAGCAAGGAATTGTAGTGGCAAGTATACCTGGATGCAGGTAAAAAGCCAGGGTTAAATGATTACTTAAGTATAGTCTCATTATTAAAAATAAAGGCTAATAAAATATAATTGCAATATCATTTTTAAACAGTAGAGGGTGCAATATAGTAATGTATGAAGATATGAGTATAATCATAAGCACTTTATATGAATATTTGCACAAGCACTTTATCAGTATAATTACATAATTTTTTAATGTTTTTATTGTATTGGAACATTTTCTGTCTTATAAGACATTCTATACGTGGGAAGGTTTTTTGATATTAGTGTTATGTTGATTTTATTTGCCTATGATTAATATATGTTTTTAATGAGATTTAAGGTAAACATACTTGTAATATAGGTTTCCAACAGTAGAGGGTAGTATAACTATACATATAGGAATATACTTGCATTCAGCACAAGCATTTTACTCATTTTTATTCATTTTTATATATATACATTTTTTGTATACTGTTATCAAATGTATTGAATATTTTTGTGTTAATGGTTGTTTGAAAAGGTTCATATTGGAGTTCAATGATTTTAACCTCATTTTAATTCAATTCATTAATATTTATGAGGCCGTTTTTCGATTTGTTTAATTTAAATGCTTAAGACATGATTCATTGGTCACTGGGATAATTAAATTAGTATATATACAATTAATTTATGTTTAATTGTTGTCTGATGAAGTCCATTTGTTTTGGATGAAAACGCTAGGAAACAGCATTGTGTGAACTGCGTTAATGTGTTGGTCCGTGAAGTTTATGTCATTTCATTAAATACGGCTATAAAGAGTCACCGAAGGTTTTGGGAGTTCTTTTTTGACTTTCCTGCACTCCTTTTTGGGATTATTGGTATCTTTTTGAGTGCTTTCAGTGTTATTTTTATTATATCATAAAAAATGGGTACTCACGAAATGTACATAAAAAATGTGTTTTATATAAACTGAGATTTGTATTTTAGTACATAGGCTATAAAAATGCTGTCATTGACACCTGGTGCATTAGATGCATCAAGGCATAGCTGCCACAAGCATTCCCTGACTTCTAATAAAGTTTCTAAATCTCCCCCAAAGTCCCTCTTGGGCAACTTGTCAATCACAAAGAATAGAAATTTTTTTATTTTTTTTTAAAATTAACACAACTTTTGCTGTCATTGAAAAGGGCATTCGTAGTTTTTTTATTCTTTATGTCTCTGTTGTGTTCCAATATTCGATGTCTAAGCTTCCTTGTGATCATCCCAACATAAAATGTGGTGCATGATAGACATGTAGCCACATAGATTACCATCTTAGTATTACAATGGCAGTGTCCTGGACACCCAAGTGCCCTCTTGTAACTGCTAATCTGTACATATGGTCCATCATTAATGTATTTGCACATACTATATGTACCGCATTTACTCATTGGTGAAGATCTATTGTCCTGATGAATATCATTTTTCTCAAATAATTATTTTAAGTTACAACCTCTGCTGTTAATAAACCTTAGAGCTGGGCCTAGTGCATATTTGATTTTTTGAGTAAAGACACTATCCCAAACAGTATTCATGATGTTCCTAACTTTGGCTCCTGTTGGATTGAACTCCATAACCATACCAGAGGAATAATTTTGACTGGAGTTGTTTGCAACGGAGGTGTGGGCATTGTTATCTTTTCTCGTATTATCCAAAAGGATGGGCCTAAAATCGCAGTGTCTTCTCCTCTCAATCTCTGTACTAAATTTATAAAGTAATTCCATCGGATATCCTCTGTTTCTAAACATATCGATCAAGTGTAACATTTCAGCTTGGAAAATTGTTTCCTGACTTATCAATCTAGATATCCGTATCAATTGTCCCTTTACCACATTTTTCTTTTGGTGGTCATGGCGGCAACTATCATAATGCAAAAAGGAATTACTATATGTTTTTTTACAGAAAAATTTGGAGTGAATTTGGCCATCCTGTTTGTACAGCTGACTATCCAAAAACTCAATATTGTGTTTGTTAATATGATTTGTGAATTTGAGGAACTCAGTTGTTTGATTCAAATATCTAATAAATGCCTCTACTTTGGTTTTAGAGCTCTTCCAAAAAATTAAAATGTCGTCCAAATATCGTAAATATAACAATATTTTGGACATATTCTGAAGTAAAAACAAATGTCTGTTCCCAGTCTGCTAATACCAAGTTGGCATAAATGGGTGCACATCTAGCTCCCATCACAACCCCTTTTGTCTATTTGTAATATTCACCATTAAAGCATATGAAGTTGTTAAATAATACCATCTTTAATAATTCTATCAAGAGGCATCTCTTAACTTGATGAAAGTCACTATATTTCAACAAACTGCTACTTAACATGTCCATTCCAATCTGATGGGGGAATCACTGAAAACAAATTGACAACATCAATGGTCACAAACCAAAATTTGTCGCTACCATCAATATTGGTATTCCTAACACAATTCAAACAATGCCACAAATCTTTCAAAATGTGTGGTAATTTGTTCAGAATATTCTTACATGTGATGTCAATCTAGGCCATGAGGGGCTCTGTCTTTGAGCCCCTGGCCTCAACAATAGGCCTAAATGGTGGACAATTATCATTTTTGTGGATTTTAGGAATACCAAATATTGATGGAATAATGGGATGTTCTACTGAAGGATATTTAAATTCATCATGCGAGATAATCCCCTCACACAAATATTCATACATTTGCCAATCAATTTTCATGTAAGCTCTTTGCACATCAAATTTGGATACCATATCATAGGTGTCAACATCGTTTAGTAGTAAACTCATTCTACATTCATAATCAGTGTTTGTCATAATAGCTACCCCTCTACCTTTATCGGGTTTCATAACCCTATAGTGGTTGCTGTCAGACAGTTCTTTTAAACAAAATTGTTCTGCTGTGGTAAGGTTGCCTTTAGATAGTGTTTCTCGTTGTAAACATCTATGTATTTGTGCACCACACAGATGTTCATAAATCATAACAGCAGGGTTGTGGGGTGGAATAAATACACTACTTCTTTTAAGACTTATATGCTTATAATGATACTCTAAAGAAGTATTGTTACCAAAAAACACCCTTAAATTGAGAAGCCTAGTATACAATCTAAGGTTAGTCAAAAGTCTCCCTGTCTCGTATCTAAAAGTGGGGACAAATGAAAAACCTCTTTTGAAGAGACTAACATGATGCTCAGTGATCATAAAGTCAGAATAATTATAAATTTTAAAATCCTGATCACCCTGTAGCTTAAAACTAGTTGTACTATCAATAGAATCAACCTCATTGAATACATCAAAAATAAACTCATCACTATTGTCAGAAAATATATCAAGTGTGGACTCATTGTTTTGCATTTCATTACTGCACTGTAGAGAAAAATCTAATTGTTGCAGTTCTGTTGGTAGTGCCATTGATCATAACGTGTTTGGCGTTGACCTTCCCATCTCTCCCTTGGTTGATAATTCTGCCATCTCGGGATTCTGGTATCCGCGTAACTCTAAGATTGTGCCCAGTTCCTTAACCAGTCTGACTGCCTCAGCGGTTGCGAACTGTCTAAAAAAGCATCGTTATTAAATTCATCTGTTTGCCTAATCCCCAATTAATGTCTAGAATCTCTAGTAGTCTCCTGATAACCATTGTCCCCACTCAAGTTAGTATACCTTTCTCGAGAGGGATATGCCCTTTTTTCCTTGTATTCTAAAGTATCCCCGATGATTTTCTTTTGTTTTCTTTCTAAACCATTCTTGACAACTTTGTCTACATCAGTCAAAATTTTATCGAATTGTACCTTGTTGATTTCAAACAATAAATCATTAAAAATACTGTGTTTTAGAGTCAACAATTCTGTTTTTAATTTAGTTAATTTAGCTGTGTTGTCTCTAATAATATGATTACCCATTTTTTATGATAGAATTTTTAAATGCAACAGTTGAGTGTTCAGCTAGTGGGATACATACTTATTTAATGGTATATTTATATATGCATTTTTGATGTACAAGCAAATACCAAGGTTGAAATGAACTGGACAGTAGAGGATTAATTTTTTAAATACTTGCAGGTACTCATGTGATTAATTGTGTTTAATTGGTATTTAAGTGATTATTTTGTTACTGTGTACTGACTCTGAAGAAGCCCAACTGTAGGTGAAAGCGCTTAGCCAGTGTGGATTTTTTACCTTAAAGCTGATGATTCTTCTGATGCGGGTCTGTTTTTTCTTACAAGCATGTACATGTGCTTGATATAAAGGTTATGTATGTCTCTTCATAGTCATATGGACAGATTCCCTTGAATGTATGCATGTCTGGTTTGCATTCCTACCCGATATATCCCACGCCTTTCTGAGGTGAGTCAGTCTCTTCAAATGTGCCTCCTTGTTTGGAAAAATAGTCTCGGAAGCTGCACAGAGCATAAAAAGGCAAGAAATGGTAGCATAATGAATAAATGTATTGGGTGGCAAATATATGTTATATCATTGACTGGTGATGGGTCACTATACTTACACAACTGAGGGGTGTTTGAAGTCTTAAATTTATCCTCCCATCAGCTCAGGAGGTCTCGCTTGCTCATCTTCATGCCACAGTAATGGTAATGATATGGTTCCCCAGTGAGTGGAATGCCAGTTGCATTGGAGACAGCCATGGTCAAGCCATTCCAAGCCTCAGCCTTGATGCAAGATCCAGTACAGTCCCCTGCAGAAGCCTACAGATGTAGTGCTTTATAAGTACCACAAATCAGTGTATTTGTTTTCCTAGTAATGCAGTCCTATGCCTTAGTAATTGGCACTTGCCCATAAACTTTTGCAAATGATGCTAAAATTGCCCCAGTCACTGTTGGGGTATTTACACTGGGCAAATGCGAAGTGTGATGCATAGTATTGGGCAGAATCATATATGTATATTTCATATATCAGTTATGAGTTACCGTGGACATTATTGGATAGTTCAGCCATGTTTCATCTTAGTAAGATATACAATAGCTGAGTATGAGAGTCCTTATTTCTATATCTCTCTTTTAGAGTTTCAACTCTTGCCTTGGTTAATACTGATGCATCAAGATGTGTCTTTGGAGGTTAACTCTAACTAATGCTTACACAACACAATCCTTACATGGGTAAGTAAAGGTTGAGAAAGTTTGCAGGCATCAGTTTTAATGTTTGTATGTGCTTAGCATCTAGGTTTTCAGTTAGATAGTGAATGTGTGCACTATCCTTTGCATTTTAGCCAGAACCATGGCAAATTGTGCATGCTTACATCTGCAAGGATCCTCCTTGGTTGCAGTTTTTTTCCTGAGACTCCTTATGTGTATCTGCTTGACCTGTTGGCCCTGCCTGTGGTCCTGGAAACTGCAGTCCTTGTCCTTGTTGCCCTTGTTGAAGCTGTTTCCTAACAATGGTATTGTACAATATGGCACAGACTGTGACTATTTTTGCTGTGGTAGTTGAGTTGTATTGCAGGGCATCAACTGATGTGTTTAGATGAATCTACCTCAGAAGCTAGAAGTTTCCAAACTTCAAACTTCAAATGGCCGAGACCATAAGATCGAAGTTTTGAAACTTCGAAAACCTAATAAAAAAAATATAAAAACAAACATTTTTTTTTACATTTTTGCAGGGTGTCAAGCCCCCTGCACCCCCTTCACCCCACACTAATTAAATATACCATCTGCAAGATTGCACTACAGTGAGGAAAACGGTAAATATCCTGTTCCACACTGTATGGTGATCTCCATTCAAAACATTCAAAGTTTCAAAACTTCAATCTTATGGTTTCTGCCTTTTGAAGTTCGCAGTTTTGAAACTTTGATCTTCTGAAGGAAATCCATCTAGACACCAAAACCTTAACTTGAGCAAGCCAAATACATGTTTTATAATATTGCTAGTTTGAGCGTGGGTAATTTTGTATCCTTGCTCAGTGGGGTTGTATGGTTTCTCATAGCTGTCACAACCTGCATAACCTGCATCCGCCACTAGATGCCCTTGTGGAAAGTCACCCCTAGTAAACCTTATATATAGGTCACAGGAGTGTCATATGTGTGAGTTATGAAAACTGCCAGGGTTACCTGCACTCACATTGTAGATCATCCCTTTGGCATTGCAGACCACCACACAACTGACAGAGTGGTAGTCTTTCCTATTGATGTACCTCCTTCCCTGTTTACTGGGTGGAGTTTTTATTTCTATGTCTGTGCAGTCCACAGCCCATAGAATCTCAAGGAAGTTTGCTATGGCATAGAATTGTTTCTTAGCTGTTGCTTTCTCCTCTGGGATACGTGGAAATCAGATATGATCTCTTGCATGTTGCAGCATTGCATTTAGAAATTGATGTAATATTCTAGAAGCTAAGGCCTGTGACACCTTTAATATTTCCTCTGTGGGTCCCTGAAAAATACTTGTTGCTAGTATATGCAATATTACACATACCTTGGTTTCCACTGGGATATGTTCTCCATGATTTCCCTGGGCCTCAGGTGAGGGCAGCACAGCCTGAATATTTCCTCTAGGTTATCCCTGTCTACTTTGTATTGCTCTAAAATTTCTGAATCATACAGTCATGATAAGTCAAATGGGGTCTGAACACTCTTCTCCTTCTATGCAGCAGCAGCACCTTGTATTAAAGCCTGTTCCACATACATGTTAAGAATAACAACAGAAATCTATAACATTTTTTTCTAAGTGTCTGTATTCCCAAATATATTGGAATTGAAGGCAAAAGGTAGCACCAAGTGTACATGCAGACTTTATACATTCCAGAATAGCACTGCCATATTGGATTGCTTAATTAGCATGTACTTCAGTTATTTATGCCTTCATTAGAATATTCTGCGGCTTACCCTTGTTTTGAGGGAACACATAAACTGCAGAACTGTTTAATCAATACCAAATAGCTTGCGTGAGTGTTCATTCAAGCACTCGATTTCAGCACTAAGTACAGCGATTCATGAATCCAGATCCAAAATTTTCATGTCTAGTCTGTAGAGGCGATAGGTATAGGCGCCTCCATTTTTGTCATTACAGATCAAAAACAGCAACTTATAATTTCATAAGTGGTCTAACAGTATAACAGTCTAAGACCATATTAAACACCTTTTGTACATTGTGGAAAAATATTGGGTGATTTTATATATGCTTATGCAGTGTTTCATACATAAGTACTCCCAAAAGATAGTTATATACAATTCACCTTACTCATCTCAATACACTAACAATATTCACCTTTATACATCCATCTATTATTCTTGATTTATATTGCTAAATAGATCATCTCCTCTAAAATTTCAGATATGCATGATACCGAACCATAAAACATTATCCCATATTGTCATTCACAATCATCCCACAACAGTGACACTGATACTACACTAAAGTGTTGAAACAAAATTTCATAGGTTCATAGGGTCATAGGTTCATACTAGGCTATCTATCTCCCATCCATTGGTCAAGATTTCTCTTGAACAAAGTCTTTGGGTGATGAATCTATCCCTCCAGTTTAAGTCTCCCACCCGGATCTAGATTTTTGGGGTGAAGCATATTCATCAAATCTGGGTTTGACATGGCTTGTATGTCAGGCAAAGGTCACCTCTGAGCAACTGAATAGAGCTGGAGTTCTTTCAGTCGGGCAGCATAGGACAATTTTTGAGACCCTTTATCCTTTTGGTGAGGAACTTTTGTGGCCTCTCCAGCTGCTGCAAGTGTCGGGTCAGATACATTCCGAATGGGGCATTGTACTCAATCATTGGTCTGATGAGTGATGAGTATAGGGAGACTATGACCTCCCTTGATCTAGATGTGAATCCCTTCATGATAAGGTGGGCAATGTAGAAGGTCTTCCTAACTACTTTAGCTACATGGGTGTCGAATGACAGACTACTGTCAACCTGGGTCCCCAGGTCCCTGATAACTTCTTCTGTGCTCAGTGGATTGCCACGGTATGACTATGCATTTTGGCATTTAACTTTAGGCCATGGCTCTGGCACCAGTTATCCGTTTCTGTGAGACCCTTCTGAAGGATATCTGTGTCAGATGTGTTTTCGACTATGCAGTCATCTGCAAACTTTGTCAGCCATAACCCTCCTGTGTTTGCTTGTAGAAAAGTAGATGCCAAACAAGAGGGGCCCAGGACTGAGCCCTGTGGGACACCACTTGTGACAGGCTTTGAGTCTGACATGGCCAGCAACTCTGACCCTGTGGGTTCTGTCACTCAGCCAGTTTGCAACCCATCTTGTGATGTATGGGTTAACATTTAAGCTGATGAGTTTTCAATGATACCCGAGTGGGGTATTGTGCCAGATCAAGGTAGGCTGTATGGACTGCCTTTCCCTCATCAATGGCTTTGGTGACTGTTAAAAAGTCAACCAAGTTTAGAAGGCATGATCTGCCTTTGACAAAGCCAAACTGGGTTGGATCCAAAGTCTGCAAATTCCTTTATTTATGAGGTCCATTATGATCCTCTCCATAGCTTTGCAGATAAGGCTTGTCAAGCTATGGGCGGTAATTTCCAGGGGTCGGTGGAGGCACCGCCTTTGTGAAGTGGGACCACAGTCGCCACTCCTATCCAGAGGTGAGTCTATGATTAAACAGCTGTCCTAGCTGTGGGTTTAATTCTCGTTGAGTTGTAGCACACAGCCGGGGACACCATCAGGTCCCATGGATGCTGTGTTTTTGCTTTGGAGAGAGCAGTTCTCACTTGCGTTAGAGATGTTTGGGGGCTGCAATCGTTTGGTATAGATATCTCCCTTTGGGGGGTTTGCACTGAACCTGTCAGCCAGTATGTTGGCAATGTCTGTAGGATCAGTAATCTTCACATCATTTTGAACTAGTTCTGAGCATATCTGGGAGTTTCCACCCAGGTTTCTAACATAGCTAAAACAGGCCTTATGATTGTCTTTTGAGTCTTTAGCTATTTTTCTCTCAAAATTTGCTTTGGATGATTTTATGAGAGCTCTTAGTTTTACTTATAGTGATCAAAGGTGTCTTACCTTTTAAGTTTTGCTCTATCTTGTAGTAGCTTCCTCCTTTTGTTGTAGAGTTTGTTTATGGCTGGGGTCCACCAGACTGGCCTTTGGTACAAAGAGTCTTTGTTTTGATTGGGATTGCCTTATCCATGCAGTCCTGCAGGTGCTGGTAGAAGGCATTTGTAGTGATTCAGCGGCTTGAATACTGTTCCTTAAAGGAGACCACACTAGTCTTTAGAAGTGTGAAGTCAGCTGAGAAGTTCTTTACTGTGGTCTTTTTATTTCAGGTGGGGTGGGATGAGGACCTCCAGCGAGATTAGTTTGTGATCTGATCTCACCAGTGAGGGGTTCGGTGTTGAACATTGTGCTCCCATGTTCGTGATGATGAGATCAAGTATGTTTTCTCCTCTTGTGGGGATGGTGACTAGTTGTTCCATGGCATTTGAGTTTATGAATTCCAGGAACTTTTGGGCTAGGGTGTTTGGGCTCAGTAGTGTTCCCAGTCTATATTAGGGTAATTGAAGTCACCTAGTATGATGGTGTTTGGTGATACATTTATCCAGGAAAGCCATGTGAGGTTCCTGAGTTTGTGAGGGTGGCCTGTAACATGCTACAATTTGCAGAGCAGTCTTGCCTATGGTTAATTGCACCTGGATGGTCTCCGATGCATCTTGCCACCAGTCTTGAGGTGTGGGTGTCCTTGATGAATATGGATACCCTCCTTTCTTGGTATTGTCCGATTTTGGGGCCGGAGCATGATATGAGGGTAAACCTGATAGTGCTGGGGTGCTCTCAGGAGCCTTGAACCAGGTTTCTGTCACAGCACAGACATCGATGTTCTCCATACTGAGGCGTGCATTTTGAGATTTAGACTTCTAGCATTGAGCAGCATTACCCTTAGTTTTTTTCCTTTTTTGTGTTCTAGGGTGGTAGGTTTAGAATTTGAGCCTTGCCTAAAAAGGCACTATGGGGTGGCAAGAGCCTTTGCCAATATCTGGAATCCCAGGGTGACAGGTGCAAGCCGTCCTTTGAAGCAGCGTGGCTTGTCCAGCATGTCATCCCAGGCAGACAGACATTGGATCCCCTTTGAATGACACCAGAGTTTAAGCCAATTGTTAAAGCTGATCATCTTATCTCTGTATTGTGGCATCATTCTTGGTGAAGGTAGGATACTGCTCAAGGTCAGGGTCATACCTGCCTGGGCTACATAATCAAGAGCTCCTCAATGTCTCTTTCATGTAGTCCCTCAGGTCATTTACACCAGCGTGGACAATGACTGAGTACCTGCTGTTGAGAGACCTGAGTGCTAGGCAGCTTACTGTAACTCTCTCCTTACTCAGTCTGGTGAGCGGGACGTCAGTGTGTCTGACTATGGAGTCACCAGTGACTAGTGTGTCTGGCATTGTGTTTGGCCTTAAGGGCTGTGACTGTTTGACACTCTGACTGTGAGGTCTATGTGTTGCAGGTGTTGTGTTCTGAGGTGGTGGTTGTCTGGGTGTCTGCTTTGGTGGACTCTGCTGTTTTGGTAGATTTTTGATCAGAGCCTCCGAGTATGTCTTTGTGTGTTTATGTGTATGATTTGAGGTTGTGATGGTACTATGTGAGACTGGGTCTATAGTGTGTGTGGTAACCTTCTCCTCCTGTCTGGTCTTGCCAGTCCTATGTTGAGAGAGCTCAGCCTCCAGTTTGGCCGTATAGTTGCATCTCCATACACAGTTCCATACACCCTTCCAATATTTAAATCAATATTAAAAAGGAAAAAAGAAAAAAAAAGACAAAAAAGAAAGCTCATCAGATCAAAAGCAAGTCTGTGTACAGTAACTTACCCACTGAAAAGTTTAATAGGAAAAATAAGAAAACAAAAAGCTGTCTTTCTCTGTTTCAACCATGTGTCATAGCCTGACCAAAAAAAAACTCTCAGTCAAAAATATCCTTCCTGTGAGTCTCAGTTATACATGGCCATCTATCACATATCCACCAAACAACCATATTGACATTAAATATCAAAGAGACCTCACCAAATCAGTCCACAAAGTTAATAACCTCACACCCAAGAAAGCATCAAACACACAAGTTCCTCATATGTCACGTCTATAACAATGAATAAGAACTCACATAACATGCAAAAAGAAAGGCCAGAAGTACAAAACCCCAACTGCTCTGAAGACCAGTAAACAAACATATTACACAATACCATCCATTTAGTCAATATCATTGAATCTTATCATGTTTGTAAGCCACAAGTGTTCACAGTGCAGCCAGCATCTCCTACCAAACTCTAAAAAGTTACTGACAATCTCCTAATGTGTCCTTTAAGTCAAATCTTACTATGGACAATAATGTGAATCACTTAGAAAAAAATCATTAACAGGCTGTAAGATTATAAGGAAATGAAGATTACAGTATATGTCAGTGTAGGAGGAAATGGTTTACAACCAATGTTGCTTTTCCAAGAATGGTCTGTATCTGTCCCCTCCAGGCTTTTGAATGTTGTCTAAAACATTGTTCTCTCCCATAGAGCTTTCTTTAGGTGATGCCAAATTGACAAACCGTCCAATATAGCAAAATCTACCCAAGGAAATGTAAAGGTGTTACTGCTCAATGTCAGGAGGCTGAATAATAAGCACAACTTCTTCCAAGCTGTCCTCACCTTGGAGAATGCAGACATCTGTGCAGGTACTGAGACATGATTTAAAGCCACAAACAGTACCCAGGCACTGCAAGTCTTTTGTGCCTTCCACATATTTAGACCAGCAATGGTAAAGACAGGAAATAAAGGTGAAGGTGTATCAACCTACATCAATAAGAAGCACACCTCCAGAGTGATTAAACAGGATGACACACTGGAATTCCTCCATGTCCAGAGTACCACAGGTAAAGTCCCCATACCATATCCTAGCAAGCTATAGTCACCCTTTATGTTCCATGAAACTCATAGCTCATACTTAGACATACTGGAGACACTCAAGACTCAAATACTATACTCATAGGGACTTTAATTATTTCTCTATAAACTGGAAATCCTACATGACCCCATATTTGCAGGCGCATAGATTCCTAGACTTTGTTAACACAAACACCTCAGATGAATTAGCACATATGCCTACTAGAGGTACAAACATATTGGACCTGGTACACAAATATGGGAGAATGCTGCACAACCCCCTCCCCAGTAAAGTCAGACCACAAAGCAGTCACCTTTGAAATATGAATCAGTTCTATAACTTCAGCAAACCCTGTAGCAGTTACAAACTACTCCAAGGCAAACTACCTTTTATTAAGTGATAATCTGACAAAATTTTGAGTCTCTCCAAACCCAGATAACATCAGCCTATGCAGAATTATTCACAGAAGCTTTGTACTACCATGTCAGTGACTGCAAAGAGGTTTCTCTGTCTACCATGAATAAATACAAATCTAAAAAAACCTGCTGGAATCCAAAATGTAACAGGTTGTACAACAAAAGAAAAAAGTCATAGCTAAAATTCGGAAGTGTAACAACAAAAAAGATAAAAACACTCTCATAACACTGAAAAGACAACTAAGTGGACTAACTGAATCCAACAAAACAGATTTTGAGGTAAAGATAGCATCCCAGCAAAGGAAAGCCATAAGGCTTTCTTTAACTATGTGTGAAACCTTAAAGGCAGCAAACAACAGTGTGTCAAACTGTTGCGAAATGGAAACAAGTCAACAGAACCAGGCCAAGAATGTGGCTTCTATGGGACCATAGTGTCACTACTCAACCACAGCCTCCACAGCTTCGTGCTACTCAAATGGAATATTGCAACAGCATTCATCTGTACAAGGGGGGGTCATCAACAGATTCAGGAAACTACAGACCCATTAGTCTGACCAGTCTCATATGCAAAGAAATGGAATGAATTACTATGGAAATGATTAACAATGACATAGGAAACCTTCAGACACTGGACCCAAACTATTTTGGTTTTGTCAAAAGCAGGTCATGCCTACTGAACTTGGTGAACTTTTTTGAAAAGATCATCAAGACAATGGTTGAGGGAAGAATGGTGCATACTGCCAACCTTGCCATAGCTAAGGCATTTGATACAATATCCCACTCAGGCATTGTAAACAAACTCATGGAACTAGGCATAAACCCCTGGATAGCCAAATGGCTCACAGTCAGTACCCAGGAAGTTAGGATTGGGGAGACCACCTCCACAAAAATGCCAGTAACCAGTGGAGTCCCCCAAAGCACTGTGCTGGGTCTGTTCCACCTTGGCATCTATTTTTTGGAAGTCAAGGCCAATGTCAAAGGCCTCTGGCTTACCAAGTGTGCAGATGATTGCAAGCTAGGAGCAATCATAGAAACTCCCAAGATACCAACGTCTTATAGGAAGGCCTAACATGAACAAATGACTGCTGCCAAAGTCATGGCATAAAATTCAGTGCTAAAAATGCGTAATAGTACCTTTTGGGAAGTTATCCACCCAGAGTAACTACCTCATTGATATACTTAACCTTTTAAATAACAATTTGTCTCAAAATGCACACCATCATTTCATGACTAATAATATATGCTAACTCATTCATCATGATAAATCAGTTATAACAGAAAAACATATAAAATACCATAAAAATAATGATGATATTTATATGCCATTTTACAAAGTGATCTTGTACATTCAAAGCATTATGAAATACTGAACACACAGTAATATTAGTGTCATGTCCATCTCAAGAGACAGCCCCATACAAAGCTTTTTTAAGTCACTTCGTTATTTAAACAACCCCCTTTTCAAAAGTAACTCTGAATGCAGTGCAAGTTATGTTAACAAACACAGACTCAGAATATTCACACAATCTTAATGTACCACTAACTGACTCCCATTTTGTCCTCTTTGAAGTGTCTTCATTACATGAACCTCAAACTTATGGACAAATATTAATTTATTCTATAGTTGTAGTAGTGTCAGCAGTGCATCAGGTAGCACACTTGTCTTTGGTGCAGACTGTGGTAGCTCAATTGTTCACACTGCAATGTAGTATAAGGGGGGCAAGGACTGCACACCTGAGTGTGTCATCTTTCAGGTGAGATGTTAAACCAAGGTCACATCTACTTGAGTTGGTGGTAGCTCATGCAGATGTAAGAGATATCATAGCATTTATTAATACAGACATATTCTTTAGCTTATCTTTTTATATGGCATGTTTCCTTTCACTGGCAATTTATCTATTACCAGTCTCCACAAAAAACCTTGGCATTCTACTTTTTTGTTATACCATTTATGTTTTATGTTATAGCTTTAGTGTTCCTTCTGCTAGCTTTTTCCATAGTTTGACAAAATAATATTGTATCATTATATTCTTATACCATATTTTCTCTCTTTTTCTATTTCATCAATTGTTATTTTCCACATTAATATTTTTCCTTATAAAATTTCATTTCTTCATTTATAGCTTCTTTTTTCTTCTTCTCCTTTTTACCACATCCCAAAATTTCCCATACTTACATTTAAATATTTTTTATGAATAATCTTCCATCTTTTTAATTTATCCACTTTAATATATTCTATAAAATTAGTGAAGCAAAATATACCACTGAGTTAATTAACCCTAAACCTCCTTCCTCTTTATTTACATAGAAAATTCCTCATTTTACTGGATTCAGTCTAGAGCCCCATATGAATGAAAAAAATATCTGCAACAAATTATTTTTCAAATACCATTGGCAACATAAATACACTTGCTAAACATGTTATTTTCCCATTAAAACTGAATTTATCAAATTAACATTTTTACTAAATAATAATTTATAGGTTTCCCAGATAAAAAAACAATTTCTTTTAACTCTTCTCTTCTCTTATTCTTCCCATTGAATTTTACTTACATTGTTATTCCCAAATTTTATGTCTAAGGCAGAGATTTCATTCATTGTAAAATATATTCCCCTTATCTTGAGCACATCTCCTAATCCTTTACTTTTCTCTTTGTTAAAGTTACAATTATTGCTTCTAAATATTTGTTTAAAGAAAATATTACTTCTTTTATCCACATCTTGTGTTTTGCAATTGCTATAATATTATAAGTTAATATAATAAGTTAACAAGATTGGAATTCTTAACTGTTCAGGCATTACATAATCTGTCTCCTGCATTTTATAATTTATTTCACATACAATCACATTCATAATTAAAGCAAAGAGTATACAACTCAATGGACATCCCTGTTTTAAACCCCTTCTCATACGTACCTATTTACTTAATCATTTACTAAAAATTTTCTTTTATTACTTTTATAAGCAGACATACATAATTTCCTGATTTCCTCACTTCTATTGTATTCTTTCATTATCACCCATAAAATTTCATGTCCTATTATATCAAATGCCTTATTAACATATCTTATCATAAGATAAGCTTATTTTCTTCTGTTTACATTATTATCCACAATCTCTCTTACTATTAGTAATAATTCTTGATATCCCTTCCCTTTTATACTGTATATACTGTCCCCCATAACACTTTTTACCTTTGTTTCAAATCTGTATTATTTTCATAAAAATCTTATAATTGTTAGAGTTCAATATTATCGTTCTCCAGTTTTTCATTATATTTTAGTCCTCTAGCTTCCAAATAAATTTAAGTATCCTATTGCTTAATTGTTTATAAATGAAACCTTCATTTAACCATTCATTCAAAAAATAAATATTCTTTTTGCCATTCCATTAAAATTTTATACGTTTCATATCCTGTTCCATCGGGTCCTGCAGCCAATTCTATATTCACTTGTCCTAATACTTATTTAACTCACGTAGAGAAATCTCCTTTTCAAATTCTTTATTTCCTTGCTCTGGAAACTTTTTTGTTTCCCATATTGTTTTCAATTTCTTCTTTTTTTCTTCAAACATGTCTTGTACATATCCTACTACAATATTCATTATTTGTTCCTGTGTTCTTTATATATCTCCTTTTGCATTTTTCATTTCACTTATTACACTACTATCTTCTTTTATTATTGTACTTAACTAAGCTGACACTTCTCTTTCCCTTGGAAAAATATCTGTTTTTATGATAGCTCTTTAATTTTCTCTTGAATTTTTTCTACATATTTTTCCTTTATCAAAGTATTACAATATGTTTGTACATACTCTCTTTGACTTCTCTTTGTCCACTTTTCTTACATCATGCTGCCACTGTAACATATTGTATATTTAATATTTTAAAAAATCCGTTATTCAGACCAAATTTTATAGAATCTTCTCATTGCAATATGATCCCTTCATAGCTGCATCATTAATCTATTTCCTTCTCATCCTGTGTTTTCTCATTTAGCACTTTTATTCCTTTGCCTATTTTTATATATTCATTATTTTCCCTTATCTCTTTCTCTATTTATATTGCTAAATATTCAAAAAAAAAGTTTCAATTGTTTCTCTTTCCCCTATAGTTAATCCTTCTGATATTATGAAGTAATCTATTTAGTTCTGTAAATATCTCTTCTGTAAGTACATTAATTTTTATCCCAGAATAATAACTTACCACATCTCATAGCTTCTAACATTTTTCTTACATCATTTCCTTCCTTTTTACATTTGATTCTTAAATCACAATTAAAATGTCCTGTCACTAGAATATTTATATTTCTTACTACATAATCTAAAATCTGTTGAAATATTTTTTTCTCTTTCTTAACAAGTAACATAAGCATGCAATGCTATATAATTCTATACACTTGTTCTTTCCATTTTAAATCCACAATAGTTAATCTTCCCATTCTTACTAAAGTTATAGCTAATATCTTACTGTATTTCTGCAAAATATTCCTATTCCAGAACACTGATCATTTCCCAAATTTCAAATTATCTTTCCCCCATATTTTTTCTACTTGTAATCTTTTTACGTTTGTTAAGAATCTTGTATAATCTAGTACAAATATGTCTACATCATATCTATACCATTCCAAAACTCATATCCTTCTAACTATATTATTAATACTATTCACATTCACAGAAAGTACTCTAAAGTTATTACTTTCCCTTTTCCTTAACTTTCTAGAAATTATAATTTTATTTTATTTCTCATCCATTTCCTTTCTTTTTTTTTTTCTTGTATGCTCATTCTTTAAAATTTTATTTTCCTATCTTTTGCCCTTTTACCAACAGAACATTTTTCTTTCATTGCTTCCCAAATTATATCTTCATCACTTGTTTCAGAACTTTCCTCCATTACATCTTTTTTCTTAATCTTTATCTTTTTTATCTAATTTATCTTCTCTTTCCACCAATTCTAATGTTTTTCTCTATGTTCCTTTTCTTCTATTTTTCCTTCACTATCATTATTATTTTCAGTCTTACAATCCATCCATAAATGTCCAGTTGTTGTTACATTTATAACATTTCAGTTCACATTTGCTTGCAAATCACCAAGTTTCTGACAGATATAACATTTCTTTTGCTCACAATTATAACATGTCTTTTTCTCATGGTTATTTATCAAATGTCATTCCTTTCCACACAAAAAACATGTTTTGAATTTTCACCAGTATGATTTTGTCCTTTTCTATGTTTAACCCATTACATTCCCATCCACCAGTCCATAAACCCCCTTTTTAAAACAAGAAACGTCTTTATTACATTATCATGTATGACATAGGCTATGTTACATTTATATAAATTACAATAAACCATAGCGACACAATCTCAATTGCAAATATTATGCATTTCAAACTGTGCCAACACAACTGTAGCTGCAAACATTATACATCACTTTTAACATATCCAGTCATTGTTAGTCACCATTACATAGCTTATTCAAATCCCGCCTTCTTTTAAACCTCATTCTTCCTCTGCATGTATTGATCCCACAGTTCCCATTTATTTCCTATGTAAATTGCTACTGCCCTTTTCTAAAGATCTCAGTTCCAATTGTTTTAACTATGTTACTATCTTTACTTCTTCTAATAAAGTTGGTTTAGACTTTGATTTCCATTTTCTAGTAATTGTTTTTTTGGCAGCCATCATAATTAGACTCAGCAAGACCGTACAATGTCTAGACAATTCCAAGTTTGTATCATAGCTCAAAAAAGTCCTTTCCCTGGTCACTCCAACTTCCACACCCAGCATCTCCAACAGAGCAGTCTGCAGGAAATCTTTAAAGTTTACCAACTCATTACACTCACAGAAAATATGTTCCCAGTTAGCTCTTTCTGCCCCATCACACTTGCAACATTTGCTGTCTACCTGAGAAATAATTCTTGAAGTCTGCTTGGGGTATAAAAATACCTATGAAAGCACTTCCAGGCAAAGATCTGAAATCCTCTAGACTTTGTTGCATATTTGGGAGACATACATATATCCCCCATTGTTTTCTTGTGACTTGCTTATGTAATCTCTCTTCCTAGTCCTTCCTAACCTCCTCTGATTGATTCTTATAGTCATCATGCAATATTGTATATGCTCTACTAATTATTCCTTTCTTAATGGAAAGTTCTGCTCTAGATTCTACTAAAACACTAACAGTGTTGGTCTTTCATTTAAGACCCCCCTATTTCTTTCTCTTTGCATATACTGTGATATCAATCCTTGATAAGGAAGGCAATCTTTAGCCTGCAGTCCAAGTAAGTTTTTGGCATCTTCACATTCTATTACCTTTCCCTCTATAGTTATTTGCTGTCAGTACCTTGGTTTCTTTGTCAGTTTTCTCCAATATATTCCTTCCCCTTCTTACCTCTTGTCTATATCCCTAACTGCAGTCATCCCTATCAGCAGAATCTCTTTTCTCCATTCCTGTGTTGGCTTAGTTCTTAGAAGAAATTCTGCTACTTTATGAATATAATATTCTGTATGGTTATTGTTGTTCTCGTTAAAAGTCTGCATCCAAAATCACAGTCTCTCCCAGTTACTTGAGCTACCCCTTCCCCCGTTTCATCATCATCTCTTTCCACTTTGAATTATAGTTTTCTGCTTGTACTATACATAGGAACCTTAACTGTGTTGCTCTGAAATACCCATTCAACTCGGGTAATCCCAATCTGCCCTGTTCTATTGGAAGAATAAGCATATCCCACTTGACTCTTGCCACCTTCCCCTCACAGATAAAATCCTTCAGATCTTTATTAACTGATATCCACAACTTCTCCTCTGGTTGATAAAAAATATGTTGGACATGTGTATAAGACTAAAGAGACTAAAAATATTTTAACTGCTTGTATCTTACTATCAATATCCATATAACAGAGCTTCAATTTTCTCAGTTTTTGTATTATCTTTTGTTTTGTTTCTTCCCACATATCCTTAGCTGTCACATCAGTATAATTTTTAATCCATACTCCTAAATATTTCATTTTATCATATCCCCATAAATATGGATATTGCTGAACCCATTCGTATGTGGGTACATAATTTACTGCTATTGTTTTTGTTTTCGCTTCATTAATTTTGTATCCCAAAAAGATATAAAATTGTCTCAGTATGTTCCACAGCACTGTAATGTCCCTTTCTGGTTTTATCAGGTATAAAATTATGTCATCTACAAATACAGTCAGCTTTTCTTGACTACCATACCAATTATGTCCTTGAATTTCTGAGTCCCTTATTTTCTCTGCCAATGGTTCTAAATATAATCCAAATAACAAAGGGGAGAGAGGACACCCCTGCCTGGTTTCTCTCTTCAAGCAGAGATTATCAGAGCAGACCCCACCCACTTTAATTTTCGCCTCCAATCCTTCATATATCTTCCTAATCAACTTTATAATTTTATCAGGGAATGTAAATGCTTCCATCGCTCTGTTCATACAATTCCAGATTATTCTGTCAAATCTTTCTCTGCATCAAGACACACCAACAACTGTGGTATTTTCTTACATTCTGCTTCCCTTTGGATCATTATTGTTCTGTTTATGTTGTCAAATGTTTGCCTCCCCTCCACAAAATCATACTGATCCAGATCTATCAATTTTAGCATCACTTTTGCAATTCTTTTAGTCATTATAAACATAAACACTTTATAATCATGATTTATTTTTGAAATGGGTCTGTATAAAGCTGGATCTGATCAATCTTTACCCTCTTTAGGTGTTACAACTACTACCGCTTTCTTCCAGAATGTTGATATTTTCCCCCTTATTAAACTATTGTTAAACAAAACCTTCCATATCTTCATCATTTTTTCCCCTCCAAGCTTCCAAACTTCCATAGGAATACCATCTAATCCTGGGGACTTTACTGTAAATTGGTCATACATCACCATTTTTATCTTATCTCCTCCTATCCTAACTGTTAGTAATTGAGCATCCTCTCCCTCTAGCCTTGGCATATTTAATTTTTTCATAAACATTTTCATTTTTACCTTTTATTGATTTCCATAGTTCTCTGCTTTGTATAGACTTTCATAGAATTTCCAAACTATTTGTAATACTTCTACAGGATCCCTAATTATCTTCCCTATAATGGTCTCCATAAGCTTGGTGACAACCCTTTCTATTTTCTGTTTTCTGAGTCATTGTGCTAAAAGTTTTTGTCTTCTAGAGTTATTATAAAAAAAAATTGCTTAACAGCAATCTTTCTAAACTCATGCATATTATCAAGGTAGTCCCTTCGTTTCTGTTTACCATTCTGTAGTTGCTCCTCTTCTTGTTCTCTGAGAATCACACTATTTTGCCATACTTTAATATTTGTCCATAAACTCCTTTTATCATAAACCTTTACAATTACGAGTACTTCTTTGCATAAGCATTTCAAATGTCCTTTCAAAGTCTCTCTTTCTACTTCCATTTGAAATTCTACACAAATCTTCTTTTTTTTTGTTTCCCCTGTTAAATTTATTTTATTGTTAAATTTATTTTATTACATCTAAGTTCTAAGGACTACAGTTTTTCTTTTTATCATATTTCCAAGGAAATTTTCCATTGCATAAACAGTTTCAAATATAATGTCACAAAATGTCTCTTTGTTTATAAGAATACAAGCTCTTATCTCTTGAGCTTTAATGCCCAAAGGAATCATTAAGTTGTCCCAAACATCATACCTATCTAGATCTTTTTCTTCTTTATTCTGAATCCTCACCACATACTTCCACTTCACATTCTCCTCTTCTTCTTTTTTCTTCTCTTACTCCCCTGGTGCTTTCTTTCACTTTTTCTACATAGGAGATCCTTTCTGTTTCACCATCATCTTTCAGAATAGACTCTGCATCCTCTTTTTGTATTTTATCCATAAAGTCTTCCCAGGAAACATCTGCTTTATTGTTTGGCTTATTCTGCATCAGCATCTCTTTCAATACATAATCTCGCAACCCCCCTGACTAGAGGGTTGTAATAACACAAGACTTGCTTATTCACTCCTCTTTTTGTGTTTCAGCAAACAAATTTTGCTGAAAAATGACTTCTGAATCTTCCATAATCTTACTGGTACACTCCTCAGCACTGGCATTCACCCCGTGCCTTCTGCCATCTTCTCCACATCACACATCATTATCTCAGCCACCACTGCACTAGGAATGGAACGTGCATGCTCACTCACTGGTTCCAAAGCTACAAGTAGGGGCCCTTTATTTATATAAAAAAACTCTTATTTACAAAATATTTACATATGTACAAATATTTACAAATTTAAAAATATATAGAAATACAAATATATTTACAAATATTTATAATTTCCTTTAAATCATACAAATTTCTTATCCCTATTAGACCCCCACCCCTTTTTCCATAACCAGTCTGATTTTACTTAATATTATTGCTCAAATCCATTTACCATTAAACATAATTTCTTTTATTCTTTCATTCTGTGCAACCCATATAACATAAGTTTTTATCTAGTCGTATAACATATTCTTTACTTCTGCCTTTATAATATCCATATTTAATCATAGCTCTCTTTATTTTATCCACTTCTTTTATATCTTTGAAAAAAAACTTCTTTCCATAGTTTTCCATATAACTTTTTTTACTCGTTTACATTTCAAAAACACATGTTCTGTAGTTTCTTTTTCTTGATAATGTAAACATATTATATCACTTTTTTTATATGGCATATTTTCTTTTACAGGCAATTTATCTATCACCAATTGCAATAAAAAATCTTGACATTCTACTTTCTGTTTTTTTATCTGCTAGATTTTCCCACGGATATACATAATAATGTTTAATCATTACATTTATCATTACATGCCATACTTCTCTATCTTTTTCTATATCATCAATTTTTATTTTCCACAAAAATATTTTGGTGACATTTGGTTTCTTAACTTATACACTCTTTTTTCTCTTTTACTCTTTTTACCATACCTCTAAATTTATCATAGTTATATTTTACAATTTTACTACTAATCTCTCATCTTTTTCATTTCTTCACTTCAACACACTTTGTAGAAATTCAATGAAGCAACATACATCACTGGGTTAATTAACCCTAAACCACCTTCCTCTTAATTTACTTACAAAAATCCTCTTTTTACTGGGTTTAGTCTAGAACCCCTTATAAATAAAAATATATATATCTGCAATAATTTCTTTTCAAATACTTTGGCAACATAAATGCACTTGCTATACAATTTTTTTCATGTCAGTACTGAGTTTATGAAATAAGCTTTTTTCTGAATAATAATTTATATGTTCTCTAGAAAAGACATGTTTGTTTTATTTCTTCTTATTGTTTTTCCCATTGAATTCTACTTATATCTTAATAATCAAATTGTATACTTAACACAGAAATGTCATTCATTGTAAAATATAGCACCTAAACCTTTACTTTTCTCTTCATTTAAAAACATCCCTATTATCTCTAGATACTCGTGTGTAAATTATTACTTCTTTTATCCAAATTTTGTTTTTGCAATTATTATAATGTCATCTGCATATGTTAACAGAACTGGAATTCTTAACCCTTCTAAGATTATATACTCCACCTCCTTTATTTTGTAATTATCTCTTATCTTAACCATCCATTTACAAGTATTTATACTTTATTATTACTGTACACTAACATAAATAATTTCCTAATACTCAGTTGTATCAAATGTGTTATTAAAGTCTCCTATCATGATTTTCTCTTTTTCTTTTCTATTCACAAAATCATCCAGAATTTTCTAACTCTCACTAATAATTCTTAACAATCCTTCTCCTCTATACTATATACATATATATCTTCCAGAACATTTTCCATTTTAGTTTCAAATCTCTTTTGTATTATTTTCAGGAAGCTATTATAATCATTATTATTCAATATTATCTGTCTCCATTTTAATTGTCTTCTATCTTCCTTCTTCCATATGAATTTAAGTATTCCACTACATAATTCTTTATACATAAAACCTTCATTTAACCATTCATTCAGAATCTTTAAAAAGTTTTTTTTTTTTTTTTTTTTTTTTTTGCCAGTCCCTTTTTGATACATTTCATATGCTATTCCATCTGGTCCTGTAACCAAATCTATATTTACTTGTCATAACACTTTATGTAGTTCATTTAAAGAAATCTCCTTTTCCAACTCTTTATTCTCTTTTTCTGTTAACTTTTTTACTTTCCATGTTTTTTCACTACCTTCTTTTTTTCTTTAAACCTTTCTTGTACATATTGTACTACACTATTCATAATGAGTTCTTTTGATTTCTTGTTTTACATTTTTTATTTCTCTCATTACACTTCCATCTTTTTTACTAATCTCCTTAAGTAACTTGATAGTTATCTTTTCCCTTGTCAAAATATCTTTGCTTATATAACAGTTTTTGTATTTTTCTTGATTTCATTCATATAATTATTTTTCTTTGTCAAAGTACTTTCTATCATTATGTTCTAAATCTTCCAATGTATTATTATATTTTTCTTCCTCTACTTTTCTCACATCAGATTGACACTGCAAAAGCATTTTTATATTTTCCATAGATACCATCCACTATGCATACCAATTTTATAAAATGTTCTCATAGTAATATGATCTTTTTTATAACTGTGCTACTAATCTCTTTCTTTCTCCATTCCATGCTTTCTCATCTATCCTTTATATTCCTTTGCATATTTTTATATATTCCTTATTTTCCTTCATCTCTAGCCATATTACAAGATGATCAGAAAATCCTGTTTCAACTACCTCCCCTTCTCCTATAAATAAACCTTTCCAATACTACAAAATAATCTGTTTTAGTTCTATACATACTTTTGTAAGTCCTTATTTTTACCCAACATTTTAACTTACCACATCATATAACTTCTAACATTTTTATGTTATTTTCTTTCTTTGATGTGTTTGCCTCTTATATCATAATTAAAGCCTCCTGTTATTATAATATTCATATTTATCCAAACATAGTCTAAAAATCTGATGAAATAAGCTTTCCCTTTTTATAATTAATATAAGCATATCTCACAAATCTATATACTTGTTCTTCCATTTTAAATCTAAAATGGTTAATCTTCCCATTTTGAGAAAGTTTCATCTAATATCTTTACTGTATTTCTACAGAATATGGCTATTCCAGAAAATCTCTAATTTCCCAAATTCCAGGTTATCTTTCTTCCCCATAGTTTTCTGTTTGTAATCTTTCCTCATTTGTTAAAAATCTTGTATCTTCTAATATAAATGCATCTACATCACATGTATTACACCACTCCAAATCCCTATTTTTTACTATATTCTTAATAACATTCACAGAAAGCACTCTAAAATTTTCATTTTCCCTTTCACTTAAATTCATGTCTAATTACTAGGCTAGCTTTCTTAATAGGCCATTCTAAGCCTAGCCAATTTCTCTCCTAAAAGTAAGAATCAAATATTGTACCTTGCATGTGAGTCAAACACATTAAGCATTATACCACCCCCAATCATTAGCTATATAGATTCTTTTTCACCCTTTTACTTTTTTCTTTTGTACCAATGATTTTACATTTCCTTTTTTCTGTCTTTTACCCTTTTTGCCATTAAATTTCTTTTCTTACTACCTCCCAATTTATGTCTTCTTCATTTCTTATTTCAGAACCTTCTTCTATGTCCTGTTCATTATTTTTCTCATCCAACTTTTCTTTTATTTCTACTTCTAAATATTTTTCTTTTTGTTGATTTTCTTAGCTTTCTTTTTCTTTTTCTTTTCCCTTACTCTTATTTTCATTTTGCAATATCTCCATAAATGTCCAATTTTGTTATATTTATAGCATTTCAATTCACATTTTTTTATGTCCCATCTCCTCACAAAAGTGACATTTTCTTTTGTCACAGTTACTTATCAAATGTCCTTCTTTTCTACAAAAAGTCATGTTTTGGGTTGTCTCCAGTATTTTACGTCACACCTATTCCCCTCCACATTTATCATGCTTGCTACATTTATAATTTTTTCTCTTCCTATTTTTAACACAATATTACAATCCCAGTGACCAGTCCATAGACCCCTTTTTTCATAAACTTTTACAATATCTAGTACTTATTTTCATAGAGTTTCCCGATGTCCTTTCAAAGACTCTCTTTCTACTTCTGTTTGAAATTATATATTAATTTTCTTTTTTGTTTCCCTGTTAAATGTTTTTATCACATAAATATTCAATAGATTATAGTCTTTCTTTTTTCACAGTCTCCAAGAAAATTTTCCATTGAAAAAAACAGTCTCAAATATAATGTCACAAAATGTCTCTTTATTAATAAGAATAAATGCTCTTACCTCATGAGCTTTTACATGCAAAAGAGCTATTAAATTGTACCACACTTCATACCTGTCCATTTCTTTGAATTCTTTACTTTGAATCCTTACCACATACTGCTGTTTTTCATTTTTTTCTGCTTCCTTTTCTGCTACTCCCCTTTTATTTGCACATGTTCTCTTTTCCATCTCACCACTATTCTTCAAGATTGTCTTTGCATCATCCTTTTGTACTTTCTCCATTGTGTCTCCCCAGAAAACATCTCCTTCATTTCCTGGCTCACTGTGTATCACCATTTCTGCAAGTAAATCATCCCACAGCCCTCCCGACCAGAGGGTTTTAATTATACAACCATCATTTAATGACTCATCTCCATCAAACAAGTTTGCTTTTAAATATCTCCTTTGAATCCTGAACACATTCTCCAGTCCCAATATTTGATTTCTTCTTCATTTCTCTCACCACTCCAATATCTCCTTCTCTCTCCATTTGCCTCCCTGTTTCTCTAGGCCACCTCTGCATCTGGAATGGAAACAGGAAGTGCTTCTGCAAAATTGGTCCCACTCACAACAATGAAGAGTAGAAAAGGTTCCCAAATGCCTTGGCCAAATTTCCCCTAGTAGTATAAATACCACCCTGTGTCTCCCCTGAAAAGAGGCTACTAGTCTAATGGAAATAATTTGGTTAACAAAGGAAAAATAAAATTTCAACAATTGAAAAAAATTATCAATTGACAATGAAGTGCATAATTTTATTATACAGCTCTGCCTTCAATGCCTTTGGCCAGTGAGCAGATTAAGTGTACTTTGGAGTTCTGGGTGATTTTCTAACCATACCACACCCACAACATACATACATGCATGTTTCTGAATACATAGAATTACTCATGTTCTTTTGGATTCACCTTCCTGATTTAAGACTGTTCAAATTGCTGTCATTATAATTCACCAAATACCCATCCCACCAGTTACAACTACTTGTACACTGCACACAACTCTGGGTGCAGTGTTTGCCACTGCAAACTAATTGTCTTATGTGCAACTAGGCATTGATGAAATTTCAAGGGTGATTTTACAGGAAAAATGTCAAATTAGGGTGTCTGTGTCTATACAGGGCACTGTCAACCACCTGAGGTATACACAGTCAACAGTGTGGCTATAAATGTTTGATATGGGAACTGTTGTGAATCAGAATGGCTGACTCTAGCTCTCATGATCAGGATAAACCTTTACTCGTCTGGGTGTACATTACTATTGTGCATTTGTGATTAAACAATTGTCATAGTAAATTATTCCACTTGCTTTACACAAATGCGCAATAGTAATGTAAACCCAGACCAGTGAAGGTTTATCTTGATCATGAGAGATAGAGTCAGCCATTCTGATTCACAACAGTTCCCATATCCAACAATTATAGCCACACTGTTGACTGTATATACCTCAGATGTCTGATTATGATAAAAATAAATAACTAAAGATGGATAATGTATATCAAACTTATTTTACACAAACACGCAGCATTCCAACGTATGCCATACTAATGCGCATTACTCTACTTATTAGTTTCCCCTCAGGTGGTTGACAGTGCCCTGTATAGACACAGACACCCTAATTTGACATTTTTCCTGTAAAAGCACCCTTGAAATTTCATCAATACCTAGTTGCACATAAGACAATTAGTTTGCAGTGGCAAGCACTGCACCCAGAGTTGCAAGCCAGATACTCCAGACATTACTTTATATTCTCATTCCAAGTGTCTAATCAATAAAACAGTCTCTTGCTGTGGATATGAACATTCCCACTATCCCATTACTAGCTTGGTGGATATGGACATTCTGAGGCAATGTAGAAATTGCCTCATTTTTACTGACTACCAGTTAATTTTCAAACTGATATGGTATGTGAGAGATTTATTTACACAATGTCACTTGAAACACAGCTCTCACATGAAAGCACTCCTAATGTCAGTCAGGTTGCCAACAGTATACATGCTGCACCCATCACATACAGTTCAAAGCAGACACATAGACCAACATATGCTGAGGCACTTAAATGTAACCTTCCTAAACCCCAAAGATCTCCTAGACAAAGTACACATGATAAATATCCTCATAAGCCCCAAATGCACTCTATCAAAACAACACAAACATCAGCACATCTAATGGAACCTCTATTTCTAAGCCCATAAGGCAATCAACCACACAATCCAACATTCTAATCATTGGAGACTCCATTGTGAAACACACTGATGTGACTTTCATGAGGCTGAGAAAGGAGAAAGTCATAGCCAGTTGCTTATGAGGGTCCAGGATCCACCACATTACACATGCACTTAGGTCACTGGACTACAAGTACCACTATGACTTAGTCATAGTCCATGTGGGTGTAAATGACCTGAGATGTACCTTTCTAGACTATATGAAGAGAGACATCATGGAGGTCTTAGAATATGTATCTCTTGCTGGTATGAGCCTAGCATTGAGCAGCATTTTACATTCTCCAAAGATGATGCCACAAGATGAACAGAAAATGACTGATTTTAATAATTGCCTTAGTTTCTGGTGTCATTATAAGGGGGTACAATAACTGTCAGCATAGAAAGAGATGGTAAACAGAACATGCTGCTTTGCCAGGGATAGTCTGCACCTCTCTCCAAAAGGCTTTCAAATATTAGTTAAAATATTGTCCTCCCCACAGTACCTTTTTTAGGCAATGCTAAATTGAAAGTACTTCAGTCATAGCTAATCAAAACCAAGAAAATCTAAAGGTGGCACGGCTCAATTGTCAGTTCCACTCCCTACAGGTTCTCCTCACCCTAGAGAATGCTGATGTCTGAGTGGTTACTGAGACATGGTTTAGACCATAACAGCAGTGCAAGGCTATAATGGCTTCCACACATTTAGACCAGCTACTATGGAGACAGGCACTAAAGGTGGAGGTGTCCCAATTTACATAAAAATAAATATACCTGAAGGCTGGACAAATAGGACAATGCACTTGAGCTTCTCCATGTTCAAATTACCATAGACAAAATCCCATGCCACTTCCTTGCAAGTTATTGATCTCCCTCTATGACCCAGGAAATCCATAACACGTATTTAAACTTATAAACACTTACCATCCAACCCAATACCATATTCATTGGTGACTTTAATTACCCTACTATTAATTGGGCATCATATGTGACACCAAACATACAGGCCCACAGATTCCTGGATTTTGTAAACACAAATTCCCTGGATTGCTAGTACACCAACCAGGGGTGCAAACATACTGGATATGGTCCTCACTAATATGAGAATGTTCGGCACATCCCCTAGTGTAATTTCTCTTCTGGTAAGACCAGACCACAAAATGGTCTCTTATGAAGTAAAAATAAAACCTGGAACTCCAGCTAACCCTGGAATATTCAGGAACTACTCTAAGGCTAACTTCCTACTTTTAAGTGATAACCTGGCAAAATTTCAACCCACATAAACCCTGAGAAAACTGCTGCTTATGTAAAACTGCCTATGCAAAGCTGTTCACAGAAACCCTATGCAAGCATGTTAATAGCTGCATAGAGGTAGCTGTACCACCAGGAAGAAGTTCAGAACTAACAAAAAAACAAGCCACCCTGGTGGAATCACAACATCAGTATGGCGAATAACAGAAGGAAGAAAATCATGGCAAAAATTAGGAGGTTTAGTTTCATAGTATAGTACTAGGCTATCTGCCCTGGGGCATTTGTAAGCCTAGCCATAGTGATGTGGCTTTTACCACCCCATGAAATGGTACAAAAATGTACAGAATAAATTTAGAATACTGTGCCTCTGTCTAGTAGTGACACAATGAAGGTCCCCTTATATAATAGAATTAGTTTACTGTGCCCCTGTCTAGCAGTGACACAGATGTGACCCCTGGGGTAAACTTACGATCTCCCATCCACTCATCAAGATTTCTCTTGAAGAGAGTCAGTGAGGGGCTCTGCCTAATACGAACTGGGATCTTGTTCCAAAGCATGGGAAGCCTCTGGGTTATGAATCTATCCCTCCAGCATGTCCTATTCATACTTGTGCCGAGGTTTAAGTCTTTAGCTCTCGTGGTCCTGATGGATTTGGATTTTTTGAGGTAGAGCATGTCCATCAGATCCTGATTTGACATGGCCTTGTACGTCAGGCAGAGATCACCTCTGAGCAGGCGGTATGCTACTGAATAGAGCTGAAGTTTCTTTAGTCTGGCAGAATAAGACATATGTTGGAGACCCTTGATTCTCTTGGTGAGGTACTTTTGTGGTCTCTCCAGCTGTTGCAAATGCCGGGTGAGGTACATACCAAATGGGGCATTGTACTCAATCATGGGTCTGATGACGGAGGAATATAGGGGTACAATGACATCCTTGGATCTGGATGTGAATCCCTTCATGATGAGGTGTGAAAGGTAGAATGTTTTTCTAACCACTTTGGCAACGTGGGTGTCAAATGAGAGGTCGCTGTCGACTTGGGTCCCTAGGTCTCTGATTACTTTTTCTGTACTTAGTGGGTTGCTGTCTATGTGATAATTTGTGGGTACTTTGTTTTTCCCAAAGGGGATGACTATACATTTTTTGGCATTCAGTTTAAGGCCGTGACTCCGGCACCAGTTGTCCATTTCTGTGAGGCCTTTTTGTAGGATGTGTGTGTCTGCTGGTGTATCGACTATGGCGCCTAATTTGCAGTCATCTGCGAACTTTGTCAGCCACAGCCCTCCCATGTTTGCTTTAACATCTGAGAAGTAAATGCCGAACAAGAGGGGTCCCAGGACAGATCCCTGCGGGACACCACTTGTGACTGGCTTTGAGTCTGACATTGCTCCAGCGATTTTAACTTTATGGGTTCTGTCCTTTAGCCAGTTTGCAACCCATCTAGTGACATAAGGGTTTACTTTTAAGCTGTTGAGCTTATCAATGATGCCTGAGTGGGGTATTGTGTTGAAGGCCTTAGCCAAGTCCAGGTATGCTGTATGGACTGCTTTGCCCTCATCAATGGCTCTAGTGACTGTTTTGAAAAAGTCAACCAGGTTTAAAAGGCAGGATCTGCCCTTTACAAAGCCGAACTGGGTGGGATCAAGTGTCTGTAGGTCCACTATGTCTCTGTTTATGAGTTCCATAATGATTCTTTCCATAGCTTTGCAGACCAGGCTGGTTAAGCTTATGTGGCGGTAGTTTCCAGGGTCTGTAGAGGCACCCCCCTTGTGGAGTGGGACCACTGTTGCTGTACGCCAGTGTTCAGGTACATATCCCGAAGTAAGGCTAAGGTTAAATAGCATTTTTATGTGTGGGTTTAGCTCCTCTTGGAGTTCACATAACACGCAACCCGGGATACCATCAGGTCCCATCGATGCTGTGTTTTTTGCTTTGTTTAGGGCGGTTCTCACTTGGACATCTGAGATGACAGGGAGATTACATTCAGCTGGGATACGTATTTCTTCTTTTGGGGGTGAAGGAGGGGAGAAATTTGCACTGAACCTGTCAGCCAGAATGTTGGCAATATCTGTGGGTTCAGTGTATTTTTTGTTGCTTTGAACCAACTCTGAGCATATCTGAGGGTTTCCGCCCAGGTTTCTAACATAGCTGAAGAAGGCTTTGTGGTTATCTTTAGTGTCCTTAGCGATTTTTCTCTCAAAGTTGGCCTTGGATGTTTTTATGAGAGAACGTAGTTTTCTGCTAATGTTGATCAGAGATGTCTTCCCTTCATGGGATTTTGCTCTGACATGCAGTAGCTTCCTTCTTTTGTTATACAATTTGTTTATGGCTGAGGTCCACCAGACAGGACGCTTACCTTTGGTGGAGAGGGACTTGGATTTGTTTGGGATTGCATGATCCATGCATTCTTGGAGATGTCCATAGAAAGCATTTGTGAAGGATTTGGCATTGTGGGATGTGGTATCCACTGGCACAGTGGGCTTAAAGGATACCATCTCAGTCTTAAGAAGAGTGAAGTCTGCTTTTGAGAAGTTTTTCACTGTGGTCTTTTGTGCTGGGGTGGAGGTGGGATATGTATATCCAGGATGATTAGTTTGTGGTCAGATCTCACTAGTGAGGGGTATACTTCCGGTGTGGAGCATTTTGTCCCCATGTTTGTGATGATCAGGTCTAGTATATTATCTCCCCTAGTGGGAGAGGTGACCAGTTGTTCCAGTGCATTTGAATTTATGAATTCCAGGAACCTTTGGGCTAGGGTATTAGGGCTAGAATAATGTACCCAATCTATGTTTGGGTAGTTGAAGTCTCCCAGTATGATGGTATTTTGTGATACATTCATATCCTCCAATGTCTTCAGGAAGGCTGAGTGGGGTTCTTGAGATTGGGAGGGTGGTCTGTAACATGCTACCAGTTGTATAGCAGTTTTGCCTATGGTTAGTTGCACCTGTATGGTCTCTGATGCTTCATGTGTTGCTACTAACCTGGAGGTGTGGGTGTCCTTGATGAATATGGACACTCCCCCTCCCTTTGTGGTTTGGCCCGGGTTTTGGGGGCGAAAAGCATGATACGAAGTATAGCCTGGTAGCGCTGGGGTGCTCTCAGGAGCCTTGAACCAGGTTTCAGTTACTGCATAGACGTCGATGTTCTCCATGCTGAGGAGTGCATCAAGTGCCTGCATTTTGAGATTTAGACTTCTGGTGTTGAGCAGCATTACCCTTAGTTTTTTTCCATTTTTGTTTTCTAAAGAGGTGGGTTTGTCTTTTGAGCCTTGCCTAAAAAAGGCACTATGGGGGTGGCAAGAGCCTTAGCCAATATCCGGAAGCCCAGTGGTGACAGGTGTAAGCTATCCCTTGCGAAGCAGCGTGGCTTGTCCAACATGTCATCCCAGGCAGACAGACATTGGATCCCCTTAGAATAACACCAGTACTTGAGCCAGTTGTTAAAGCTGATCATCTTGTCTTTGTATTGTGGTATCATTCTTGGTGAGGGCAAGATGCTGCTCAGGGTCAGGGTCATACCAGCCTGGGCTACATAATCGGAGAGCTCCTCTATGTCTCTTTTCATGTAGTCCAGGGAGGTACGTCTCAGGTCATTCACACCAGCATGGACAATGACGGAGTCATATTTGTACTTGCTTTGGAGTGACTTGAGTGCGTGTGTTATGTGGCGGATCCTAGCTCCCGATAGACAGCTCACAGTCACCTTCTCCTTGTTCAGCCTGGTCAGTGGGACATCAGTGTGTCTGACTACAGAGTCATCTATTACTAGTGTATCAGGCAAGGTGTTTGGCCTTAAGGGCTGTGATTGGTTGACACACTGATTTATTGAAGTATGTGTTGCATGTGTTTTGTTTTGAGGTGGTGGATTTTTGGATGTCTGCTTTGGGAGCCTCTGTTGTTTTGGTAAGTTTTTATTAGAGCCTCGAGCATGTCTTTGTGTTTTTATGTGTTTGGTTTGCAGTTGTGGTAGGTCTATGTGGGACTGGGATTGTTGTGTGTGTGGTTGCCACCTCCTCCTGTCTGGTCATGCCAGCCCTGAGTTGAGAGAGTTCAGCCTCCAGTTTGGCTATATAGTTGCATCTCTCACATGTATTTGTGTTTGTTGGGAGGAGGAGAGGGTTGTCTGTGTACATGAGACAATTGTAGCATTGTCTCAAGATACCCAGATTGACCAGCTGAATTGGAGATGACGCCAGTAATCTACCAATCGACATGCTAGAACAGTATAAGGGAGTGCTGTACCTTTAAGGGAAGTGGATATTCACAGGGGTGGTAAGTAGATGTAGTGCTTTACTTAGTACGAGAGTGCTTACTTAGTAGAGAAGTATTGAAAACAAGTGCTAGGCTTATAATATAGTGAGTAGTCTGGTTATACTAAGAGTAGAGCTTCCTTAAGGGAAAATTTGAAGAGCAGACTTAGCGGAGCCAGAAGTTTAACCTTGTTTAACTGGCGCTGCGCTATGCGCACAACCGCGCAAAGCCGTGCAAATGCGGATTTTAAACAGTGAACTACAAAAGAGCTAGAAATGGTCCAAAACAACCAATTACTACACCTTCTTGTGCTGAGGTCACTTCCTACAGGGACAGATAGGCTGCTCAAGGCTCCCCACTCCCACTGGTGAGCAAAGAAACTTCCTTCTATCCAAGTACGGTAATGGACAACACAGGAACTACACCATACACCACAGCCCAGAATACAGCAATGCCTGTAAACTGGTCTAAACTAGTCGAGGAGAGGCGGGAAAACAAGGATTATTTTTTTGGTTTTTTGGTAGAAACACACAGAAAATGCAGGAACAGTGATAAATTAGATACACAGGCTAGCACACTTTAGTGGGCAGCCTCCACAGTTAAATTAAACAAACAAACAAACAAACAAACTTTCAATCAAATTCGACTAAAATATAACTTTAAGTGCAGATTTTAAAATAATGCAGCAAACAGTTAAAAAGCAGTTCAAGCTAGTTCAGGGTAAGCTACAGAAGCTATTCCAAGTGAAAAAAAGCAAAGATACTTAAATCCAGAAAGTAGTCACTTTTCTGAGTTCCCTGCTGCTAGGACCACTCTGCAGAACCACGAGGAGCTTGTCTGAGCAGTATAGCCAGAAAAAACGCCCAGAGGCGGATTTTAAACAGTGAACTACAAAAGAGCTAGAAATGGTCCAAAACAACCAATTACTACAGCTTCTTGTGCTGAGGTCACTTCCTACAGGGACAGATAGGCTGCTCAAGGCTCCCCACTCCCACTGGTGAGCAAAGAAACTTCCTTCTATCCAAGAAAGGTAATGGACAACACAGGAACTACACCACAGCCCAGAATACAGCAATGCCTGTAAACTGGTCTAAACTAGTCGAGGAGAGGCGGGAAAACAAGGATTATTTTTTTGTTTTTTTGTTTTTTTGGTAGAAACACACAGAAAATGTAGGAGCAGTGATAAATTAGATACACAGGCTAGCACACTTTAGTGGGCAACCTCCACAGTTAAATTAAACAAACAAACAAACAAACTTTCGATCAAATTCGACTAAAATGTAACTTTAAGTGCAGATTTTAAAATAATGCAGCAAACAGTTAAAAAACAGTTCAAGCTAGTTCAGGGTAAGCTACAGAAGCTATTCCAAGTGAAAAAAAAGCAAAGATACTTAAATCCAGAAAGTAGTCACTTTTCTGAGTTCCCTGCTGCTAGGACCACACTGCAGAACCACGAGGAGCTTGTCTGAGCAGTATAGCCAGAAAAAAACGCCCAGAGGCGGATTTTAAACAGTGAACTACAAAATAGCTAGAAATGGTCCAAAACAACCAATTACTACAGCTTCTTGTGCTGAGGTCACTTCCTACAGGGACAGATAGGCTGCTCAAGGCTCTCCACTCCCACTGGTGAGCAAAGAAACTTCCTTCTATCCAAGTAAGGTAATGGACAACACAGGAACTACACCACAGCCCAGAATACAGCAATGCCTGTAAAATGGTCTAAACTAGTCGAGGAGAGGCGGGAAAACAAGGATTATTTTTTTGTTTTTTTGTTTTTTTGGTAGAAACACACAGAAAATGTAGGAGCAGTGATAAATTAGATACACAGGCTAGCACACTTTAGTGGGCAGCCTCCACAGTTAAATTAAACAAACAAACAAACAAACTTTCGATCAAATTCGACTAAAATGTAACTTTAAGTGCAGATTTTAAAATAATGCAGCAAACAGTTAAAAACAGTTCAAGCTAGTCCAGGGTAAGCTACAGAAGCTATTCCAAGTGAAAAAAAAGCAAAGATACTTAAATCCAGAAAGTAGTCACTTTTCTGAGTTCCCTGCTGCTAGGACCACTCTGCAGAACCACGAGGAGCTTGTCTGAGCAGTATAGCCAGAAAAAAATGCCCAGAGGCGGATTTTAAACAGTGAACTACAAAAGAGCTAGAAATGGTCCAAAACAACCAATTACTACAGCTTCTTGTGCTGAGGTCACTTCCTACAGGGACAGATAGGCTGCTCAAGGCTCCCCACTCCCACTGGTGAGCAAAGAAACTTCCTTCTATCCAAGTAAGGTAATGGACAACACAGGAACTACACCATACACCACAGCCCAGAATACAGCAATGCCTGTAAACTGGTCTAAACTAGTCGAGGAGAGGCGGGAAAACAAGGATTATTTTTTTGTTTTTTTGGTTTTTTGGTAGAAACACACAGAAAATGTAGGAGCAGTGATAAATTAGATACACAGGCTAGCACACTTTAGTGGGCAACCTCCACAGTTAAATTAAACAAACAAACAAACAAACTTTCGATCAAATTCCACTAAAATGTAACTTTAAGTGCAGATTTTAAAATAATGCAGCAAACAGTTAAAAAAACAGTTCAAGCTAGTTCAGGGTAAGCTACAGAAGCTATTCCAAGTGAAAAAAGCAAAGATACTTAAATCCAGAAAGTAGTCACTTTTCTGAGTTCCCTGCTGCTAGGACCACACTGCAGAACCACGAGGAGCTTGTCTGAGCAGTATAGCCAGAAAAAAACACCCAGAGGCGGATTTTAAACAGTGAACTACAAAAGAGCTAGAAATGGTCCAAAACAACCAATTACTACAGCTTCTTGTGCTGAGGTCACTTCCTACAGGGACAGATAGGCTGCTCAAGGCTCCCCACTCCCACTGGTGAGCAAAGAAACTTCCTTCTATCCAAATAAGGTAATGGACAACACAGGAACTACACCACAGCCCAGAATACAGCAATGCCTGTAAACTGGTCTAAACTAGTCGAGGAGAGGCGGCAAAACAAGGATTATTTTTTTGTTTTTTGTTTTTTTGGTAGAAACACACAGAAAATGTAGGAGCAGTGATAAATTAGATACACAGGCTAGCACACTTTAGTGGGCAACCTCCACAGTTAAATTAAACAAACAAACAAACAAACTTTCGATCAAATTCGACTAAAATGTAACTTTAAGTGCAGATTTTAAAATAATGCAGCAAACAGTTAAAAAACAGTTCAAGCTAGTTCAGGGTAAGCTACAGAAGCTATTCCAAGTGAAAAAAAGCAAAGATACTTAAATCCAGAAAGTAGTCACTTTTCTGAGTTCCCTGCTGCTAGGACCACACTGCAGAACCACGAGGAGCTTGTCTGAGCAGTATAGCCAGAAAAAACGCCCAGAGGCGGATTTTAAACAGTGAACTACAAAAGAGCTAGAAATGGTCCAAAACAACCAATTACTACAGCTTCTTGTGCTGAGGTCACTTCCTACAGGGACAGATAGGCTGCTCAAGGCTCTCCACTCCCACTGGTGAGCAAAGAAACTTCCTTCTATCCAAGTAAGGTAATGGACAACACAGGAACTACACCACAGCCCAGAATACAGCAATGCCTGTAAAATGGTCTAAACTAGTCGAGGAGAGGCGGGAAGACAAGTATTATTTTTTTTTTTTTTTTTGGTAGAAACACACAGAAAATGTAGGAGCAGTGATAAATTAGATACACAGGCTAGCACACTTTAGTGGGCAGCCTCCACAGTTAAATTAAACAAACAAACAAAGAAACTTTCGATCAAATTCGACTAAAATGTAACTTTAAGTGCAGATTTTAAAATAATGCAGCAAACAGTTAAAAAACAGTTCAAGCTAGTTCAGGGTAAGCTACAGAAGCTATTCCAAGTGAAAAAAAGCAAAGATACTTAAATCCAGAAAGTAGTCACTTTTCTGAGTTCCCTGCTGCTAGGACCACTCTGCAGAACCACGAGGAGCTTGACTGAGCAGTATAGGCAGAAAAAAATGCCCAGAGGCGGATTTTAAACAGTGAACTACAAAAGAGCTAGAAATGGTCCAAAACAACCAATTACTACAGCTTCTTGTGCTGAGGTCACTTCCTACAGGGACAGATAGGCTGCTCAAGGCTCCCCACTCCCACTGGTGAGCAAAGAAACTTCCTTCTATCCAAGTAAGGTAATGGACAACACAGGAACTACACCATACACCACAGCCCAGAATACAGCAATGCCTGTAAACTGGTCTAAACTAGTCGAGGAGAGGCGGGAAAACAAGGATTATTTTTTTGTTTTTTTGGTTTTTTGGTAGAAACACACAGAAAATGCAGGAACAGTGATAAATTAGATACACAGGCTCGCACACTTTAGTGGGCAGCCTCCACAGTTAAATTAAACAAACAAACAAACAAACAAACTTTCAATCAAATTCGACTAAAATATAACTTTAAGTGCAGATTTTAAAATAATGCAGCAAACAGTTAAAAACAGTTCAAGCTAGTTCAGGGTAAGCTACAGAAGCTATTCCAAGTGAAAAAAAGCAAAGATACTTAAATCCAGAAAGTAGTCACTTTTCTGAGTTCCCTGCTGCTAGGACCACTCTGCAGAACCACGAGGAGCTTGTCTGAGCAGTATAGCCAGAAAAAAACACCCAGAGGCGGGTTTTAAACAGTGAACTACAAAAGAGCTAGAAATGGTCCAAAACAACCAATTACTACAGCTTCTTGTGCTGAGGTCACTTCCTACAGGGACAGATAGGCTGCTCAAGGCTCCCCACTCCCACTGGTGAGCAAAGAAACTTCCTTCTATCCAAGTAAGGTAATGGACAACACAGGAACTACACCACAGCCCAGAATACAGCAATGCCTGGAAAATGGTCTAAACTAGTCGAGGAGAGGCGGGAAAACAAGGATTATTTTTTTGTTTTTTTGGTAGAAACACACAGAAAATGCAGGAACAGTGATAAATTAGATACACAGGCTAGCACACTTTAGTGGGCAGCCTCCACAGTTAAATTAAACAAACAAACAAACAAACTTTCGATCAAATTTGGCTAAAATGTAACTTTAAGTACAGATTTTAAAATAATGCAGCAAACAGTTAAAAAACAGTTCAAGCTAGTTCAGGGTAAGCTAAAGAAGCTATTCCAAGTGAAAAAAAAGCAAAGATAGTTAAATCCAGAAAGTAGTCACTTTTCTGAGTTTCCTGCTGCTAGGACCTCTCTGCAGAACCAAGAGGAGCTTGTCTGAGCAGTATAGCCAGAAAAAAATGCCCAGAGGCGGATTTTAAACAGTGAACTACAAAAGAGCTAGAAATGGTCCAAAACAACCAATTACTACAGCTTCTTGTGCTGAGGTCACTTCCTACAGGGACAGGTAGGCTGCTCAGGGCTCCCCACTCCCACTGGTGAGCAAAGAAACTTCCTTCTATCCAAATAAGGTAATGGACAACACAGGAACTACACCACAGCCCAGAATACAGCAATGCCTATAAAATGGTCTAAACTAGTCGAGGAGAGGCGGGAAAACAAGTATTATTTTTTTGTTTTTTTGGTAGAAACACACAGAAAATAAAAAAAACAAAAAAATAATCCTTGTTTTCCCGCCTCTCCTCGACTAGTTTAGACCAGTTTAGACCAGGTGTAGCACCCAGCAGGATTGAAGGTCTCTCATCAAACTAATCAAACAACTCAGAGGACAAATAAAGTCTACCAATGACAAATTTGATGTAAATTTGGTCTCTCAGGATAAGGAGAAATGCAAAGCATTCTTTAGCTATGTCTGCAACCTCAAACACAATAAACAATTGTGTGCAGAGCTAATTTTTAATGAAGCCACCTATAACAAACCAGAAGATATAGAAAACCTACTGACCAATGCATTCAGCTTCAAGTTTACTCCTTTCTTCCTCCCTCAACCTTCCCTCAGGAAATATCATCATGTATAATTCCCCCATTATCACTGGGGAACAGGTCCTTAGTGCTCTGTCTAAGGCCAAGAACACTGCATCAATGGATCCAGACAATATCCCAGGATGCCTTCTAAACAGCATGAAACATGACCTATCAGGCCATCTGTAATTGCCATTTAACTGTAGCCTCCAAACTAAACAGACAGGCTTTATGACTCAGGAATGGAGGACAGCCACAGTCATCTGCACAAAGGTGGGCTATGTACAGACCTTGGAAACTACAGACCCATAAGTCTGTTTAGTCTCATATGCAAAGCCATGGGAAGAATTATCATGGAAATGATCAATAATGACATAGGAAAGCTCCAAACAATAGACCCAACCCAATTTGGTTTTGTCAAGGGCAGGTCATGCCTCCTTACCCTGATGGACTTGTTTGAGAAGGTCACCAAAGCAATGAATGAGGACAAAATGATTCATACTGCCTGCCTTGATCTGGCCAAGGGATTTGACACAGCATCACATTCATGTATTGTTGGCAAACTCAAAAGGTTAGGTATAAATCCTTATGTCACCTGGTGGATAGCTAGCTGGATTACAGAGAGGACCAAGGAAGTTAGAATTGGGGAGTCCACCTCTACAAAGAGGCCAGTCACAAGCTAAGTCTCCCAGGAATCTGCCCTGGGACCATTCCTTTTTAACATTTACTTCTCTGAAGTAAAGGCCAATGTCAAAAGCCTCTGGCTGATTAAATCTCCAGATGATTGCAAATTAGGTGCAGTCACAGATCCCCCATCACTGACACAAATGTTTTCCAGGAAGGGTTGACACAGACAAATAAATGGTATGAGAACCACGGACTAAAACTAAATGCCAAGAAATGCACAAAAGTATTCTTTGGGAAGTCATCCACTCCTGGTAACTGTCACGTTGACAACACACCTGTATGAGTTAAAACAGTAATCAGAGACTTGGAGACACACATAGACAGTAATCTAGCCTTTGACCATCATGTGTCTACAGCAGTGAGGAAATCATTCTATGTTATGCAAATTATGAACAAACATATGGCATCTAGGTCCAAGAACGTCATTGTTCCACAGTATTTCACATTCATCAGACCTGTCATTGAGTACAATGCTCCCTTTGGTATGTACCTAACCAGGCATATACAACAACTGGAATGTCCATAGAGGTTCCTCACTAAAAGAATACAGGGCATAAATAACATGTCCTGTGTTGACTACCTGAAGGCCCTATTCCTGTATTCTGTCTCCTACAGCTGTTGAGGGGAGATCTATGACTGCATACGAGGCATTGTTGGACTCCACCCTGATGGACCTCCTGCATATCTACATAACAAACAGCACCAGAATTACCCATTCTAAAGATTTAAAAATTGTCTGTGATATAAATAGGACCTGCTGGAGAGACAGGTATGTATCCCAGAGACTACCCCCTTCTCCGGAACTGGCTCCTCATCCATGTGAAGCAGAGTTCCTCTCTACCCCAATTCAAGTGTAACTTGAACAATTGGATAAGGAACAGGAAATTCATCTCTGCTTTGGCACCTATGGCTCTAGTGGACACAGACAGCCTGTAAAGGTTTCATCTTCCAGGCCCCTGCTCAAAAATGTTTCATCTCCCAAGCCCCTACTTACACTTATCAAGGGTATCATACCTGTTAGAGTTTTGGGATCCATGGCTAGGCTTAAAAAGGCCCTTGAGGTCATTAGCCTAGTAAACACCTATGACCCTATCAACTAGTCCTGCAAAGCTATACTGTTTAAACTAGGCAAATAACAGTGCAAATTACTTTCTCCCACAGACAACCCCAACTCAATAAATCAATTATAACCACATTGCTTGTGTACATCTCATCTAATTGTGATAAAAAATAACACATCTCAATCTTTTAACAAAATAATAAGGATAAAGCCAAAATATAAAAAGGGGAAAAGGCTCAGAATCAGTAGGTTTCTCTTAAACTCTTAAAACATTGTTAGAATGACAGTTTTGCATTGTACTAGTTTACATTTTCTGAAGGATATGAAGTGTGAAACTCACATGTCATAATTTTGTGATTGTAATTATCAATAATTTGCCAGAAATCACAAGTACAGGACCAAAAATATGATTAGGGGTATCCTGTGAACTCAGTGACAGTTAACAGCTATGTAAATTCACCTTTTTTCACATGATCAGTAGCCACAACTATTCCAACTTACTTCACACAAATTTGCTTTAGTCATTAAAACTAGATGGTTAACTGAGTAGATGACAGATGATAAGCACTTTCAGCCACAAACAGCCACTATGCCCATACATCAGTTATAACCACTCTGACATGTACACTTCTCATGACTGTGATGAAAAAAATTACACCTCTCGATCTCTTAGTGCAGAATCACAATGAAATACAAAGGCCCAAAATTAGTAACATTTTTAAATATTGCTCTTATATACCTAAAATGTTGCTAGAATAACGCATTTTTGCATTGGCATGTATTTTCTGAAGGATATACAGACTGAAAGGGCAAATCCCTGTCATTTAGTGACTGTAATCCTCAATGGATTTGCCATAAATTCACAATATTATGAGGAACAGAACAAAAATATCTGGCAAAGTCATAGAAATTCAGTGAAATCAGGGACATTCCAAATATTTCATACAAATGCACACTAGTCCTATAAAACCCAATTTTAAACTGAGCAAACAATAATACGCTAAGTCACTTTCATCCAGAACCAGACCCCTCCCCCATTTAGTGACTGCAATCATCAAAGGCTTGCCAGAACAAATGCACGAGGCAGTTAGGGACATTCTGTGAGATCAGAGATAGCTTCAACTTTTCCTGACATAAACAGTAGCCAGAGAATAAATATTCCAACTTATTTTATGCAAATGCATACAGGTCTTGTAAAGCCACACTTAAAACTGCACACATGATAAGTGGTAAATTGCTTTCATTCACACCAATCCCCCCCCCCCATATAGTGACTGAAATCCTCAATAATTTATCAGGAGGACACAATTTTTATGAGGCATGGAACAAAAATGTGAGATGAGGGCAGGAATATTCTGTGAAATCAGGGACAGTTGCTAGTGAATAAATATTAAAATGTAATCCATATAAATGCACACTAGACCTGAAAAAAAGCATATTAAAATGAACAAATGACAAAAGAGAAAGTTACTTTCATCCACAGTCTCCTCCGATTTAATGACAGGAATATTCATTGATTTTCCTGGAAGACTGAAAATTTTATGAGGCACAGAAAAAAAAGACATAGTTCACGAGCACTTTCAACTTTGTTTCACTCACAAGCAATAGCCAGACAGTATAAAAGTCAGACTTTAAATTGAGCAAATGCATATTTATTTATTTATTTATTCATTCATTCCACAGCCACCCCACACCCCTCCCCATTTAATAACTCTCATACTGGGTGGCTTCAACTACCCCTCCATTAACTGGGAAAACTACTCATGTACCAATACACTTGCCCAAAGTTTCCTGGAATTCATTAATTCCAATGCCCTGGACCAGCTAATTTTTACCCCCACTAGAGGTAGCAACATCCTTGACATGGGCGACCATTGCTCTACACCAATAGTCAACTCCTCTCTGGTTAGATCCGACCACAAACTAATCACCTTGGAAATCGACATCCCCCCACCCACCCCCGCAAAGGTAACCACCATGAGAAACTTCTCCAAAGCTAACTTTGGGCTCCTAAAAACAGAGGTGGCTAACTTCATGGCACTCATGCAAATGGAGATCAGTTGCATGACTGCTAAATCATACGCCAATGCACTGTATGAACACGTACACAAATGCATGGATCTCACCATACCCAATAGAACCAAGACGCTCTCCTCCAAAAAAAGGAAGCCAATCTGGTGGTCCCCTGCCATAAACATACTCTACAACAGAAGGAGGAAACTGATGCAGAATAAGGTGAAGTCCCAAGACTGGAAAAACTCCCTTATCAGCCTCCACAAAAACTTGAGATCCATCATCAAATCCTCTAAAGACAGCTATGAAAACAGAATTGCAGCATATAGTAAAGACAACCACAAGGCCTTCTATAGTTATATAAAGAATCTCCACGGCAGTACTCAGATTTCTGAGCTACTGCACAATGGTACCTCCTATACCGAGCCAACAGATATTGCCAATATACTGGCCGACAGATTCAGTGCCAACGTTACCCCCCCCCAGGGGACCAGTCACAATACCAGTAGATTGCCAGGCACCCAGTATTACTGCTGCACAGATTAAAACAGCACTGTCCAAGGCCAAGAATACAGCTTCTATGGGACCTGACAATATCCCTGGCTGTGTTCTACATGAACTACAGAGTGAACTGGCACCTCATCTGTATGCCTTGTTCAATCACAGCCTCACCTCAGGCTTTGTCCCTACCGAATGGCACACTGCTGCAGTCATCCCTCTCCACAAAGGAGAAGCGACTATAGATCCTGGAAACTATTGGTCCATTAGCCTGACAAGTCTGATATGCAAAGCTATTGAATGCATCATCATGGACCTAATAAACAAGGATACAGGGAATCTCCAAACTCTGGATCCCACACAGTTTGGTTTTGTGAAGGGTAGATCATGCCTGCTCAGCTTGGTAAACATCTTTGAGTCAGTCACCAGAGCTGTGGATGAAGGCAAGGTGGTTCATACAGCCTACCTTGATCTGGCCAAGGCCTTTGACACCATTCCCCACTCAGGAATCATAGAGAAACTCACTAATCTATGCATCAACCCCTGTATCACTAGGTGGGTTGCAAACTGGCTCACAGGTAGAACCCACAGTGTGAAAGCAGCTGACTCCAAGTCAGACTGCCGACCAGTCACAAGTGGAGACCCACACGGTTCGGTCCTCGGTCCTCTCCTGTTTGGCATCTACTTCTCTGAAGTCCAGGCCAACATGAAGGGATTCTGGCTGACAAAGTTCACAGACGATTGCAAGTTGGGAGCTATTATTAACTCCCCAAGTGATGTTGGCATCCTACAGAAAGGCCTCACTGAGACTAACGACTGGTGTCAGAACCATGGCCTTAAGCTAAATACCAAAAAATGACTGACTGACTGACTGACATTTGTTAACCGGGTTTGTCCAACTGGGCTTGTGGCCCATTTTCAGTGGAGACCCGAGGAGAAAAGCTCCAGTAGTACATTTTAAACAAGTACAATTTTAAACAATATTGATATAACAGCAGTTATAACAAAAAGATTCACATATGTTGGGTTACATGCATAAAGTTAAAGCTGCATTAAAAAGAAGCTAAGTAACAATTTTACATTGATATAGTTCAATAGGTCAACAATAAAAAAATGTTGTTTGTATAAAATTATGCAAATGCATAGTAGACACATTGGAGAGAGAGATGTAATGAGGTACTAAGTAGAAAGAAGGAAAGACCTCAGTTTCAAGAGCAATTTGTCATTTGTGTATTTTGCTCATTTTTATTTATTTATTTATTTATTTACATTTGTTAACTGGGAGTGTCCGACTGGACATAGGTCCATTTTCGGCGGAGGCCTGGGGAGAAAAGCTCCACAGTTAAAATAAACAGACAGTAGTTACATTGGATTACATAGCGATTAACAATATAACATAGCAATTACTTACAACATATTTACAGATGAAGAACACAGTACATCAATAGACAACTAGAATCTTTATCTGTGAAGTACATAACAGACATTAACAAATGTTACAATAAGAAGTTCCTTCTGTATAATAAGTACTAGGCTTATGAGCATCTGAGCTTGCTATAATCAAGGTAGTTGGTGGAGTGGAAAGAAAGGCAGTGGTTGGATGGGGAGGGTGATTTTAGAGTGGGAGTTGCAAGGGCATAGCCAGCATGTTTTTAGGTGCACTTTTAGTAAAGTTTTGAAGTGGGTGCATGATGGTACGGAGGTAATTGTGGGTGGGAGGGAGTTCCATAATTTGGCTATGGTGCAAGAGAATAGTGCTTCACCAGCAAAGTTATTGGCTTTAGTGATCTGCAAGTGATTTTTTTGCTGGATCTTGGTGGTCTGGTGGTGCGATAGGGTTGGAGTAGATTCTGGAGGGATGGGACATTTAGTGGATGGTTTACTAGTTTGTGGGCGAGTGCGAGTTGATACCATTGAAGGAGGTGAGGGAGTTCAAGCCAGCCCAGTTCAGCAAGTGAGAGACAGTGGTGACTACGGTAGGATGCCCCTGTGGAAAATTTAGCGATTTTGTTGTAGCAGGTCTCTAGCTTGTTTAGATCGCATTGCCTTAGGCTGGTATATATTGGTTGGTATATATTGGAGAGGCATAAAGTAGGGTGGAGATAAGGGGGGAATTTGCTATTGAAATCTTTGCTGCTTTGGTGAGAAGTTGCTTATTTCTGTATAACTCTCCTAGTTTTTTTTTATGGTCATGGATATGTGAATGTCAAATTTTAGTTTATTGTCTATTTCCACTCCTAGCAATTTGGTGTGTGCAGTTGGTATATAGTGATGTTGTCTTTTGCTGTGATGTTAAAGTGAGAGTTGTTTTGAGTATGTTTGGTGGGTTGGAAGATGAGTAGTTTAGTTTTGTTTAGGTTGGGTATTAATTGGGCATTGGATAACCAAGTTTCAACAGAGGAAAAGGCGTCCTGTGTGACTTTTTGCAGTTTGGGTAGGGACTGAGCTGAGCAGATGATGGTTGAGTCATCTGCGTATTGTATGGGTGTGCCGTGTTTGGTGGCAGAGGCTAGATTATTGGTGAAAACAGAGAAGAGTAGGGGTCCAAGGATGGATCCTTGGGGAACCCCTATGGAGACAGATAGTTGGGGAGATATGTAATTCTGCCATACAACGGATTGTTGGCGGTCAGACAGGTAACTCTGAAACCAGTTGGTGACTGATTGAGAGAAGGATAGGTTATTGAGGACAGAGATAAGTTGTTTGTGTGGGACATGTGTCGTCATCCCTTTGGAAAAAACCCAGTTCCCATGAATTACCACATCGATGGTAGTCCACTGAACACAGAAGGCGTTATAAGAGATCTGGAAACAGAGGCTGACAGCAACCTCTCTTTTGACCACCACATTGCCACTGTGGCCAGAAAGTCCTTCTATGTGGCCCATCTCATTACTAAGGGTTTTGCATCCAGGAAGAAAGAGGTCATTGTCTCCCTCTAGTCTTCCTTCATTAGGCCAGTCATTGAGTACAATGCCCCATTTGGCATTTACCTCACTAAACAACTGGAAAGGCCGCAGAAATACCTGACAAAGAGGATTATCAGCCTCAAACAGATGCCCTAAGCAGACCGTCTCAAAAAACTCCAGTTTTACTCAGTCGCATATCGCCTACTCAAAGGTGATCTCTGCCTAACATACAAAGCTATGTCAAACCCAGAGCTGCTGGACATGCTCCAATTAAAGAAATCCCAATCCCTCCAAGCTACACGCTCTAGGGACCTAAACCTTGTCACCACAATAAACAGAACATGCCAGAGGGATAGGTTCCTGTCCCAGAGACTTCCCATACTCTGGAATAAACTACCTATCTATATCAAACAAAGCTCTTCATTAGCAGTCTTCAAGAAAAATCTTGATGATGGGATGGGAAATAGGAAATTCTCCCTGAGGATCACTTCTGTGGCTCTGCTGGACAGTTGCACAGGAAAATAATTTTCTTGGGTGGCAAAAGCCAGGGTATCTTTTTGGCTGGGCTTGTATAGGCCCTAGGGCCGATAGCCTAGTACCTACCTATGAACATATACACCTGCAACAACTGGAGAGGCCGCAAAAGTATCTCACAAAGAAGATCCTAGGCCTTAGACATTTGTCCTATATGGACAGACTAAAAAACTCCAAATATTCTCTGTCTCATATCACCAACTAAGAAGAACTGTGAACTGACTTCCTGCCCTGGATCTGATGAATAAACTTGTTCTACTGCTTGAGTATTCAGTGGATGTGAAACTGTAGGCAGAATCTAGTTGATATTATCTCTCGGGGAGTAGGCCTTGAAAATGTACGTTGCAGAAAAATCTGTAATATTACCTGGGGCAGTACTTCTCTGACTCATCCTTTATGTTTTCTGAGACAATCACATTGAAAAGTATGAAGATCTTCCTTCCAGGAGATTACGGGGGGTGAAAAATCTCATTTATTACTGTGGAATATATTGCTGATGGTGTCCTTGATGTTGTTCTCGCATTTGGTTTTCTAGGCCTGTTAATCCATTTGGTAACTCTTATGTTGTTGATTGATTTTTTTTTTTATGACAGATAGGATATGATTTCATTGGAAGATTCTGAAATATTTCAGAAGTTGAGGGGCAGAATATCCGAGAACCTTTTCTATCTTCTTACCTTTCTTTCCTAAGTTCTTCAACACTTTTTGTGAAAGTGGAAAAAAACTCCTGCCAAAAGGTACATCCAGACCCCTAACATTTTTAGTGAAGCTCTGGGCTTTGAACTGTGTGTGTTTTTAGTAAGCTAAAACCTGAAGCAGTAGCTCCAGTAGTGGCACTGACAGTTTCATGACCACACTTGATGATAGGAATATCAACCTTTCAGCCATTTGTGCCACCTTTAATATATTTTTCTTTAATGGAAACATCAGCACTGCCTTGTACCAAATTATCTGTGTTTTGGAGGAATTCAGAGGTGCTGCTTACATAAACTTCTCAGAAGCAACTAGGTCAGTTGCAGCAGCAGCAGCATCTGCAGAGATTTTACATAGAATCTTAAAATGCACCTATGTTCTGGAGTATATGAGCATATATCTGCTTTCCTATGAGCAGTTGGCAGTCAGTTAGGTTCTTGAGACATTTCAGAGTACACATCTTCTCAGCAGGGAATAAAATGAGTTATAGAAGTTATCTGGCATATTAAGCTTCATTAGTTACCAATTATATCCACATAATTTCAGTCAATGATAGCTGTTTGTTAGCCCATTTGAGATGGTTCTGCAATAAAGTTAGTGTCTCTTCAAAAATAGATCCTCTGGAAAGAGCCAGGTGAAATGGAATTCTAATCACCAGAGCCACTGTCCAGACCAAGAAAGGATGTAACCTTGTCTGTATAAATCAGGGTCTGTTTATCTTCCTGAGAACTAAAGGAAGAAGATGACATGCAATTAAAAAAAATCTTTTTTACTAGATGGGGTCCCTACATCCTACGGCTCAAAGATTGCTGAACCTTGAGCTGTCTTTTGCAATAAGGCTTAATATATCTGGGTAAAAATTGTATAACCTACGGTAACAACAGGATTAAACCCTGTATAGTCAGAAAAACAACATCTGATCCTTGAATACCATAAATGTGAGTGTCCAACTATGAGAGACCCTGCCACTCTAAAATGGTTAGCTGTGATCTGGGTATCTTCACAACCAACTTCTGGTTCCTGAGTGTCCTGTAAAATCACACAGCACAACAGCAATAGAAACCCACACAATATTCAGAACAGAAACTAGAATGCACAGATATAAATTCTGCACTAGCTGAATGGGGACAGTAGTCTCATGTAGGAGATTTTTCCTTTTTTGCTTGGAAGGTTCCAACATCATACATAGTTTTTTATGATCGCTGTTGGACTCAAAGTAATCTTTTCCCCCAGCCCTCTGGTAAGCCAGCGATGTTATATGTATAACAGAGGACACTAAGTGGCCTTCAGTTGCAGAGTGGGGGAAAAAGTCTTACTCCAGTCATTGAAGAAGGAGCCGTCTCATTGAGTACAATAGGCCTGGTCCCCTTGGTTATCAATACCTGCCTGTGTACAGCACCTGAAGTAGGCCCCAGAATTTTTTTTTAACTTTAAAAGAGGTAAGACGATGTGCTGCTCCTTTGTATTAGCAGATTTATCTTCAGTCAGATGTTTAATTTTAGCTGTTCCTCTTTAACAGGAGAATAAAAAGAAAAAAGTTAATTTTGCTTTGCTCAAAAAAAGGCTTGTAAATTCCTAGCTATTCCAGCATAGTACTCACATTTATCTATTTCAAAATTTATTTATAAACAGAAAATACACTAAGACACTGCATATACAAGTATTTGGTAATATTCTCTTGGGATGTCATTAAACATTGTACAGACCCATACTTGTTATGATCCGTTATATGGACAAAATAAGCATAATAGAAAGTGTGCACCGCCAAACATCAAAGATTAGAATTTGCAGACAAATTAGCATGTAAAGCACAGTAACATTTTACTTTGGGAATCAAAAATAAAGAAAAATAACTAAGGTGGTTACTGCACTCTCTTTTATTGCTGTCTCCCCCTAAGGGCCATTATATGGATTGCATCTGCAAAGCATGGGACATCTAATTGCAGAAAAGTCCAGACCGAGGGAATGACATCCACCTTTTATTAATTCCCGTTCATGTAAAGAAACCCTAATAAACATCAAATGCAATCATGGACATCCTTTGTTCTTTCAATAATCATGTGCTAATTTACAGTCAACAGTTAATTGGTTTCATGTGAATTTTTCAGAACAGCACTTTGTTATGTACAAGGCTTTGTAGTTTTTCAGTTATTAGCACAGCATATAATCTGTTTCAGTGACACATTCTTGAATGTGCAGAGAATTGTTATATGATATATACTAAAAATGAAATGCAGCTGATAATTTTTATGATATCACAGTACAAAGGGGATTGTAAGTACAACACTGAAAAAGGTTTCCTCGCAGATTCCTTGCAGTAAAATCTATATGAAGCAGATACAGTACTTTCAATTCCATCACAAAACTAGTTGTGGCATTTTCTCACTTTTTGTTTAATTGCAAACAACATTTATCACAATACCACCAGGCAAAAAATGGAAAAGCACTCTGTTCCTTTCAGCTAGATTCTTACTAAAAAAGTAACAAATACAGTAAAATCATTTAACAAGAAACTGTGGATGGCTCTCTAACAAGATTAAACACTGAAGGCATCAGGGAACCTAAGGTGATCAGAAACTGCAGAACACACCACATTTCACACAATTGAACACCAGCCACATTTTCCATGAGGGAATAGAAGATTCATTTTAGATGTAGGAATGTGCCTTCATTATGTCTGCCTGTCGGGCTCTAGGATCCGCCACATAACACAAGCACTCAGGTCACTCCAAAGTAAGTACAAATATGACTCAGTCATTGTCCATGCTGGTGTGAATGACCTGAGACGTACCTCCCTGGACTACATGAAAAGAGACATAGAGGAGCTCTGTGAGCATGTAGCCCAGGCCGGTATCACCCTGACCTTGAGTAGCATCTCACCCTCACCAAGAATGATGCCACAATATGAAGACAAGATGATCAATTTCAACAATTGGCTTAAGTATTGGTGTCATTCAAAGGGGATCCAATGCCTGTCTGCCTGGGATGACATGCTCGACAAGCCATGATGCTTCGCTAGGGACAGCTTGCACCTGTCACCCCTGGGCTTTCGGATATTGGCAAAGGCTCTTGCCACCCCCATAGTGCCTTTTTTAGGCAAGGCTCAAAAGACAAACCCACCTCCATAGGTATCACAAGGGATAAGAAACTAAGAGTAATGCTACTCAACGCCAGAAGTCTAAACCTCAAGATGCACGCACTTGAAACTCTCCTTAGCATGGTGAACATCGATATCTGTGCAGTAACAGAAACCTGGTTCAAGGCTACTGAGAGCACCCCAGCACTACCAGGTTATACTTCATACCATGTTTTTCGGCCCCAAAACTTGGACCGAACCACAAAAGGAGGGGGAGTATCAATATTCGTCAAAGATACCCACACCTCCAGGTTGGTGGCACAGCACAAAGCATCAGAGACTATCCATGTGCAACTAACAGTGGGTAAAACTGCCTTCCAGTTTATAGCCTGCTACAGACCACCCTCCCAAACCCAGGAACCCCACTCGGCCTTCCTGAGAACACTGGAAAATATGAAGGTCTCTCCAAACACCATTATATTGGGTGACTTCAACTACCCTAACATAGACTGGGAGCATTACTCTAGCTCCAACACCCTAGCCCAAAGGTTCCTAGAATTTATAAATTCAAATGCTATGGAACAACTTGTTGCCACTCCCACAAGAGGGGAAAACATACTGGACCTGATCATCACCAACATGGGGACTCTATGCTCCAGACCAGAAGTGTATCCCTCACTGGTAAGATCAGACCGACCATAAACTAATCTCACTAGATATTCACATCCTGACCCCAGCCCCTGCCCAGAAAACCACAGTGAAAAAGTTCTCTAAAGCAAATTTCACACTCCTCAAAACCGAAGTGGAATCCTTCAAAGCCCCCGGGCCTGTGGAAAATATGTCCAGACCGCAGAATCCTTTATAAACGCATTCTATGAACACCTTCAGGAATGCATGGATCATGCAATCCCAAATAAAACCAAGACCCAATCCTCCAAAGTTAGAAGTCCTGTCTGGTGGACCCCAGCCATAAACAAACTATACAATAGAAGGAGGAAGCTACTACATGATAGAGCAAAATCCCAAAAAGGTAAGGCATCTCTGATCAGTATTAGCAAAAAACTACGGGCACTCATAAAGTCGTCTAAGGCCAGCTTCGAGAGAAAAATTGCACAAGACACTAAGGATAATCACAAGGCTTTCTTTAGTTATGTTAGGAACCTGGGTGGGAATTCCCAGATATGCTCAGAATTAGTCTAAAATGACAAAAAATACACCGAACCCAAAGACATTGCCAACATCCTAGCTGACAGGTTCAGCACAAACTTCTCCCCCCCTTCCCCACCAAAAGGGCAAATATCTATCCCAGCAGAGTGCTGCCCCCTGACATCTCAGATGCTCAGGTAAGAGTCGCCCTCTCCAAAGCAAAAAACACAGCATCAATGGGACCAGACAGTGTCCCGGGCTGCATCCTACATGAACTCCAAGAAGAACTAAACCCAAACATAAAACTACTGTTCAGTCTCAGCCTTACTACAGGATATGTACCCAAAGAGTGGCGTACAGCAACAGTGGTCCCTCTCCACAAAGGTGGTGCCTCAACGGATCCTGGAAACTATCGCCCCATAAGCTTGACTAGCTTGGTCTGCAAAGCTATGGAAAGGATCATCATGGACCTCATAAATAAAGATATTGGGGACCTACAGACACTGGATCCTACCCAGTTGGGCTTTGTTAAGGGCAGATCCTGCCTCTTAAACCTGGTCGATTTCTTTGAAACAGTCACCAAGGCCATTGACGTGGGGAAGGTGGTCCACACAGCCTACCTGGACCTTGCAAAAGCCTTCGATACAATACCCCACTCGGGCATTATAGATAAGCTCACCAGCTTAAATATAAACCCCTATGTCACTAGATGGGTTGCAAACTGGCTCAAGGACAGAACCCACATGGTTAGAATTGCTGGAGCCATGTCAGACTCCAAACCAGTTACAAGTGGCATCCCACAAGGCTCAGTCCTGGGACCTCTCTTGTTTGGTATATATTTTTCGGAGGTACAGGCTAACACGGAAGGACTGTGGCTGACCAAGTTCGCAGATGATTGCAAACTGGGCACCATAATCGACTCTCCAGCCGACACAAGCATCCTACAAAAGGGCCTCATAGAAACAGACAACTGGTGCCAGAGCCATGGCCTCAAGCTAAACACCAAAAAGTGTATAGTCATCCCCTTTGGCAAAAACAAAGTGCCCACAAATTACCACATAGGTGGTAATCCATTAAGTACAGAAGAAGTAATTAGGGACCTGGGGACCCAAGCTGATAGCAATCTCTCATTTGACAACCACGTGGCCAAAGTGGTTAGAAAAACATTTTATATAGTCCACCTAATCATGAAGGGATTCACATCTAGATCAGGGGAGGTCATCGTGCCTCTTTACTCATCCCTCATCAGGCCCATAATTGAGTACAATGCCCCTTTTGGGATGTATCTTACCAGACATCTGCAGCAACTGGAAAGACCCCAAAGGTACCTCACCAAGAGGATCAAAGGGCTCAAACAGATGCCATATGCTGCCCGGTTAAAGAAACTCCAGCTCTACTCAGTGGCATACCGCCTGCTCAGAGGCGATCTGTGCCTGACGTATAAAGCCATATCCAACCCGGAATTAATGGACATGCTGCACCTCAGAAAATCCAAATCCCATCGAGCTACGTGCTCGAGAGACTTGAACCTCAGCACTGAAATAAATAGGACATGCTGGAGGGACAGATTCATAACCCAGAGGCTCCCTTCACTCTGGAATAAAATCCCAGTCCAGGTTAGGCAGAGTCCCTCATTGACTCTCTTCAAGAGGAATCTTGATGAGTGGATGGGAGATAGTAGGTTTACCCCGGGTATCACTTCTGTGTCACTGTTAGACAGAGGCACAGTATACTAACCTCGAAAAAGGGCATAGCAAAATTCATTTAAAATGGGAGGCAAAAGCCAAACAAACACTCGGGCTAGGCTTATAAATGCCCTAGGGCAGATAGCCTAGTATGAACCTATGAAGCTATGACTGTAGGTATAAGCCAGTGATACATAGATTCAATGAAGCTACTTCCAATCAAATTGGGTGGAATGATGTACCTGGGTCCTAAGTCATTTGTTATGAAGTACTCCTGTAGCAAAGCACAGGGACAGCTAAGTTGCCAAAAAGCAAACTGTGCTATTAGGGAATAGCACAATTTATAGAGCTGCTGACACCCCTGTGGTTGTGCAACTAATATAGCTACATATCTATATCTATAAATGTGTGTGTGTGTGTGTGTGTGTGTGTGTGTGTGTGTGTGTGTGTGTGTGTGTGTGTGTGTGTGTGTGTGTGTGTGTGTGTGTGAGAGAGAGAGAGACAGAGAGAGAGATTTAAAAAAGCATTAATTTACTGGGGAAATCCAACTGGACCAAAATGCTCCATTTCAGCTGAAACCTGGGGGAAAAAAGCTCCACCACAACTGAGTGTACATAACAAAGAATAGATAAGCAGATATATTTCTGTATGTGCCAAAACATGAAGAAGCAAGCACATGAAGAAACATTGCACTATATAGGGGGTTCATGAAAATACAGTATATAAATAAACAGTATGCATAAAAAGGAAGGATAGCAGTCTGTGGTAGTATGTGTGAACTAATTTGTGTATCAGGTAAGAAGTGAGCAAAAAATATTTTATTAAGGGATGACTGCATGCTATAGTTTATATGGGAGTCAATAGCTATTGTAAGCAAAGAGTAAAAGAATAAAACAATAAAAACAAGCATCACTGTGAATTTAAGCATAGGTGTGACTGACTAGCAAGCAACAAAGGTCTTAAAACATTTCTGTATACAGCAAATACATTATCATTTATTGGTCTTACAACATTTCTGTATACAGCAAATATATAATTATTCATTGCTCTTAAAACATTTCTGTATACAGTAAATATATTATCATTTATTGGTCTTAAAACATTTCTGTATACAGCAAATATATTATCATTCATTGTTGGACCTAGTAAGAGGATAGTTTGAAATGTGAAAGTTATAGTTGTTTCAATTATAGGCTATCCTGGGGAGAAATGGCAAGGGGGATATGGGGATGATGTAGAGGGTCTATGCCCCCAGCAAAAGACACCAGTTGTGAAGTTTCTGTTCATAATTTTTGCAGAGAGTTCTTCACAAGCCATTAAGGGTTATATCTGGGAACTACTAATTTAGGCTTTTACCACCATTTTGCATCAGTTTCCTCAAAAACTTAAAATTAAAATTCAATTTAAGAGAATAAGTAACTGTGATTCTAAGGCTACCTTGTTTCTGTGGAGTATACTTAGCCTTTCTAGGTTAAAACATTGCATGTTTGTGAAGCGCCTTCTTAATTCTGATAAATGTTTCCACCAAGTGCAGCAAAGAATGCCAGCAGTGGGCAGCTGAGATGTAAAAGTGAGGTACTATACAATGGGTTGGTCATCCAAAAGAAAAAATAATCACCAGTAATTAAACATTTTGCAACAGCTGGAAGATCATAAATCTTACTGCCTCTGAACAATGACAAGATGCTTGTAACTATGCATGTGACTATCTTATTTTCTTCTGCATAGTACTAGCTGTATATTAAAATGTTTTATCAGAATACAAAGTACCTGATCTACAGTCAGCATTTAACTAATGAAGTTCCTTCTGTTGTGCAGAATCTAGATCAAAATAAAGGGAAACATTAATGAACAAAAGGATTTAATTCCATAAAAACTGATGGACCAGAAAATGAGGAAACAAATCATTGTTGGCACATTACTGAGCTCTTACCCCTGGCTGTGCATTTTCTCACTTCTCTGATCTTACAGAGGTTATTTTTTGGCAGTTTGCATAACTTTCCTTATGGTCAGATTATTAAATTCAGCGTAGCATGTTTCACAAAGAATGTCGCTGCCAGAATTTCTAAGAAGCTAAAAGAAAACAAAACAGAAACAAATGCTACTCATCTGTTTATTGTAGGTAGGTGTGTGTGTGTGTGTGTGTGTGTGTGTGTGTGTGTGTGTGTGTGTGTGTGTGTGTGTGTGTGTGTGTGTATATACACACATATATATATATATATATATATATATATATATATATATATATATATATATATATATATATATATATATATAGATCTAATTCACATGACAGAAAACTCATTTGACAGAATTTCATTTGACCAAGATCAAAATACCTAATTTTCAAAATACTGAAAACTCATTTGACTGAATCTCATTTCACTGAAAGCTTACAATGCTGAATTTCAAAATATTACATTTTAAACCATAGACATGCACACTTACAACAGCAATGACTAACTCTTTCCAGAACTTAAAAACTACTTACTTACCCTCTTAACACAAACCGGACGATATAAAAACAAAACTAGGTGGGGGCTGTGCCCCCACAGCCCCTATTGTGGGGGGCTGTGCCCCCCACACCTTCCCAACTATATATATTAACTCCAGGATCACACTACAGTGGGAAAAAGGGCATATACCTTTTACTTGCCTTACAGTACTCCACACGCTGCCACTAATGCTGGGAACGCACAAAACATCTGCCATATTACTTTAGATACTTCCCATAAAAATGTAAAGAGACATACCCACATTTAGAAACACTACAACACTATTTTCTACATGACTATTGGTATTCTGACAGTCAGCACTTTAAGTTACAATAATTCTTTTTATCACAAGCAAGTCACAGGTGAAGTGAAACCCACATCATATCTATGGCTTAAAATTCAGTGAAATGATATTCAGTCAAATGAGTTTTCAGTATTTAGAAAATTAGGTATTTTGGTCTCGGTCAAAAGAAATTCTGTCAAATGAGTTTTCTGTCATGTGAAGTAGACCCATATATACCCATGTAGACTCATGTATACCCAACACCCAACATCACATCTACCTTCTCACTGCAACCAGTAGCAACTGACACCATCAAAAGACTCATTAAAAAACTAAAGCCTACTACGCTAGCGGCCGACAATTTACCCGCAGAATACTTACAGCTGACGGCATAGCATATCCTATATCAATAATAATCAACAGATCAATAGCTGAACACCAGGTCCCTTCTATCTGGAAAACTGCATACATCATTCCCCTTCATAAGGGCGGTTCATCTACAGATTTCAACAACTATAGACCAATAGCAATACTGTCACCACTCTCGAAAATCCTAGAAAGAGTAATTCATATGCAGGTCACAGACTACCTACTTACTAACAGACTTCTAACCAATACCCAGCATGGATTTAGGCCATTACATAGTACAACAACTGCATTATTGTCATTTATTAACATCAGTCTTCACAGAAGCAACAATCACTTTGCCTCCTCTATCTTCTTGGACCTGTCAAAAGCATTTGATATGGTTTCCCATACTAACCTTCTTAGCACACTCTCAGACCTTCACTTCTCTAATTCCAGTCTTGCATAGTTCAAAGATTACCTCACTGGACGCCAACAACCATTCTCATGGCAATAGACTCTATCACCCCTATTACCAGTTGAACTTGGAGTGCCCCCAAGGCTCACTTTTAAGCCCACTCCTATTCACTATATTTACTAATAACCTTCATCTCGCAACCACTCATACATCACTCATCCAATATGCAGATGACTCAACTGTAATTTGCTCTGCACGCTCCTTACCTGAACTTCAGACACTAACTCAGAAAGCCTTTCAAGAAGTTGAATCCTGGCTAACAAATGCCACTCTAATCTTAAACCAGAAAAAAAAAACTATAAAACTATTAATATTCTCTCCTAATAAAATTGCTCCCTCTCCTAACTCTTTCTACATTACCTCACATAACAATACCTGTATAACCCCCTCACAGCACACTAAACTACTCGGAATAGAAATTGACCACAAACTTAAATTTGATATTCATATTTCTCAGACAGTAAAAAAAGTACACAAAAAACTTGGTACCCTATATCGAAATAAACACTATTTCACAACAAACACCAAAATAGCCGTCACACAAACCTACCTACTCTCTACCTTACTATATGCAGCCCCCATTCTGACTAACCTTAAGAAATCTGAATTACAAAAACTTGAAACTTGCTACAATAAAATAGCAAGATTTGCCACAAATTCACCAGCTAGAGCTTATCACTGCCTAGCACTCAAGCAACTCTACTGGTTAGAACTTCCCCAGCTCCTACACTACACTCAACTCTCAATGGCCCACAAAAATCCTTTCACAGCCTGAAAAAATACCCGCCCTACAAAATCTTCTCAGACCCTATACTACTAAAGACCACTCCGATCCACCAACAGAAACCACATACAAACCCATATAGACAAACATCAAGCAGGAGATGGCCTCTTTTCCAACAACATTGGTAAACTCTGGAATGTCTTACCAACTGAGCTCACCTCCCTATCATCCCTAAATGGTTTTGCTGCAAACAAATGGCATGCAGTACATCTGTGATGTACAGTTCCTTTTTACCCAATAGAGACCTCAGCCTACGGTGCCATCCTTCGACTGCATTCTGGCTCCTAGGGTAGCCCATGGTACATGTCTCAGCCTGATTCCAAAATGGGACATCAAAGAGTGGAGATTGTCTCTCTGAGGTGGAACCCCTCATGCCATACCATCTTGGCCTCCCTAAAATGTAGTTATTCTTGAAGAACTCACATAGAGGAGCACCCCTTTCACCCAACGCCTCCTCAATAGATGTAAAAGTGTCCATTATGTGTTCCGTGCATATGAATGCAAGTGCAGGTATCTGCTTACATAGCAGCGCAAATTGAGTATCTGTGCCATAAACCTGTGTCAGGTTAAGCTTCTGGATCTACCTCCAGATAATTTGGCACAGATGGAACCAACAACCCTTGGCCGTACTGTTAGGTAGATGCTTCATTATGCTGTTAACTGCTCCCTTCTCAAAGTCACTTAGTACCATCCTGGGCTGGAAATTTAGATGAAACTCCCCACATAATGCCATCAGGGTTGCCCAGAACTGATCATAGCACTCCTCGTATTTGGACGGTAGGATGGCATACACTACAGATACTACCTTGCTGTTGCTGGAACCGTCCAAGCTGCAGTGAACAGAGTATACCTGTTTACACTCCTTGGTGCTAATGTGGAAGGGCCCATCAACAAGAATATACTCAGAACTGCAAAGCAGGCCTAGATTACCCTCTGTAGTCAGAAGCACAACATCATAGGTATGGCTGCAGATTGCACTGTGTTTAATGATAAAGTGGCCCTGCTTCAATGGTATCATCTCCGGACTTAAATATTTCATACTTGCTAGGTCTACCCTGGTATTCATGCTGTTTCTATGCCTTACCCTATGTACACTTTGCTTAAGTGCATCAGTATTGCTCAAAGTGGTCACTACATCAGTGGACATGGTTGCCAGAACCTCGGACATAATCCTACATGGATCCTCCAGAGTCTGTTACTTAAATCTTTCATACTTGCTAGGTCTACCCTGGGATTCATGCTGTTTCTATGCCTTACCCTATGTACACTTTGCTTAAGTGCATCAGTATTGCTCAAAGTGGTCACTACATCAGTGGACATGATTGCCAGAACCTCGGACATAATCCTACATGGATCCTCCAGAGTCTGTTCAGCACGCCTTTTAATGGCTTCCCGTACCCTAGTCTGCTCTACCCTGACCACATCGGGTGCGTGAAAATGGGCAATGCTTTAAAGTAGCCTCTCCTCACCAGCACACTTCTCTATTATACAATGGCCCTTATACCTGTGCCTTGCCTTCTGAGTGCAACACCAGTAATTCTTCTTAGGGTTACTCTTTTCAAGGTAGTATTGATAACCATCAATACAAAGGATTGGGTGACCTTTCTGAGACTTCACTGTGCCATACAAAGTGCCAATAATGCCAAGATAACTATCATTCGGTTGGTCAGTCATTGTACCTGAGTACACCTACAAATTAACAACAGTACCGTGATTACTAACAATGAACGTTAATAGTACTATGTGATACAGGCCTGTATCACTTGTATATATCACAAGTATCACATACACAACCCATGCCAAAGGGACTGCAATAACAATGGAATACATCTCCTAATGGAGAAATGTATTACACTACACTTACTTACATATACCATTTCCTACTACTACTTACAGAGTATTAGAGATGGTCACCTAAGCTGATACATGTATTCTGCCCACCAGTGCCACTGTTAATCACTATAGAGAACAATATACAGGCATTGGATATGCCTCCGCAGGTACATAACAGCATGCAGTATGCTTTTCTAATGTGCACTTCACAACTTTAAAATTCATCCATGTCAACTATATCACTGCTTGCTTCATCAAACAATTCATAGGGGATACTGCATACAGGTGACAGGAAATTTCCTACTATTATGTAAGTAATCTGAAGTATAACTATACACACAGCTGTGACAGCACGCATACACAATATGCTGATGCATCTAGTGGCAATGTCAACCACAGACTAACCGATTTGCAGCACAGCTGTTGGAAGTTCTACAACATATACACAGTTCATACAATCCATTACAGCAGGATGCTTTTCACTGTCACTTAACCCTAATACATTACACCTTATAGCTTTCACGTTACTATTCACAATTAATACTGCCATCAATATATTAGAAGCGCTATGAGGTTGATACTGTGTTTTCAAAACAGTATACTACACACTTCAGCAAAATTACTTTCATTGACATGACACATTCACACCACCTGCTCACATCTCGGTTATACTCACCCTTCCACACTTCTCAATTAATCTCCTTAGGTCTCCGACTAATCCGTAGGCTGTAAGCCGATAAATCCACCTGTTGCACACTATACACAACTTCAATGAAGCTCTTTACGGGCGTTAGGTCATTAATCACGTTATCTAGTAGCCGCGCCCTATATATTCGTTGTAATTAGTATGACGTGCTGATCTTCTTCAAATCCGTGTTTTCATCATCACAGATCATTGGATTTCATTGTGTGCCATTCAGTAGATCAAATTGCTGTCATCGACAAACTAATGGATTTGTTTATTTTAATGTACAGTAACATTAATATTCGACATTGTGAGCAACGGACAGTTGAATGGCAGGTATGTGAACGGCGATTTTATCATAGTAAACCCGTATAGGTTTACTATTAAAAAGTCAAAATTTATAAAAAATAAGGTATTACTTACCGAAATTAAACGCCGAAATTAAAAAAATACCGACTTCAAATAAGGCCGTAAAGGAGTGGTAATTGTCAAAAATGTCTAATTGTGACATTTTCGACCGATTTGCGGTAAAACACTGAAATATTGTGATCCTGCTTTAAATTTATGTTTCCCTGTGTAGGTGCATTAAATTTCCACATCAAACATGTCTCCCTTCTTCAAATAGTGATTTCAATCAAGTGAAGTGCTCTGTAATAAAAAAGAGGCAATCCACATCCCAATAACCAAAGTGTAATGATAACAGCAAAGGTTGTACTGCAATTCCTCTGAGATATAGCACACATTAAAGGTATTGGCATGTATATCAGAATGAGCAATGGTATGCCATGAATTGTACAAAGCCTAATGGTGTTAGGTCATCCCGTTTAGCCAGCAGATGTTGTATCATATGTTCTTTGTCAGACAGCCTACATTTCTTCGGAGATGCTGGGACACAACACAGAAACTTCTGTTTAACATCCTCTAAATGATTTGCTCCAAACAAATGGCATGCAGTACATCTGTGATGTACAGTTTCTTTTTACCCAATGGAGACCTCAGCCTACGGTGCCATCCTTCAACTGCGTTCTGGCTCCTAGGGTAGTCCATGGTACATGTCTCAGCCTGATTCCAAAATGGGACATCGAAGAGTGGAGGATATCTCTCTGCAGTGAAACCCCTCATGCCATACCATCTTGGCCTCCCTAAAATGTAGTTATTCTTGAAGATCTCACATAGAGGAACACTCCTTTCACCCAACACCTCCTCAATAGATGTAAAAGTGTCCATTATGTGTTCTGTGCGTATGAATGCAAGTGCAGGTATCTGCTTACATAGAAGCGCAAATTGAGTATCTGTGCCATAAACCTGTGTCAGGTTAAGCTTCTGGAACTGCCTCCAGAAAATTTGGCACAGATGGAACCAACAACCCTTGGCAGTACTGTTAGGTAGATGCTTCATTATGCTGTTAACTGCTCCATTCTTAAAGTCACTTAGTACCATCCTGGGCTGGAAATTTAGATAAAAGTTTCCACATAATGCTATCAGGGTTGCGCAGAACTGATCATAGCACTCCTCGCATTTGGACGGTAGGATGGCATACACTACAGGTACTACCTTGTTGTTGCTGGAACCGTCCAAGCTGCAGTGAACAGAGTATACCTGTTTACACTCCCTGGTGCTAATGGGGAAGAGTCCATCAACAAGAATATACTTAGAACTGCAAAGCAGGCCTAGATTACCCTCTGTAGTCAGAAGCACAACATCATAGGTATGGCTGCAGATTGCACTGTGTTTAATGATAAAGTGGCCCTGCTTCAATGGTATCATCTCCGGGCTTAAATCTTTCATACTTGCTAGGTCTACCCTGCGATTCATGCTGTTTCTATGCCTTACCCTATGTACACTTTGCTTAAGCGCATCAGTATTGCTCAAGGTGGTCACTATGTCAGTGGACGTAGTTGCCAGAACCTCGGACACAATCCTACATGGATCCTCCAGAGTCTGTTCAGCATGCCTTTTAATGGCTTCCCATACCCTAGTCTGCTCTACCCTGACCACATCAGGTGCATGAAAATGGGCAATGCTTTTCAGTAGCCTCTCCTCACCAGCACACTTCTCCATTATACAATGACCCTTATACCTGTGCCTTGCCTTCTGAGTGCAACACCAGTAATTCTTCTTAGGATTACTCTTTTCAAGGTAGCAGTAATAACCATCAATACAAAGGATTGGGCGACCTTTCTGAGACTTCACTGTGCCATACAAAGTGCCAGTAATGCCAGGATAACTACCATTCGGTTGGTCAGTCATTGTACCTGAGCACACCTACAAATTAACAACAGTACCGTGATTACTAACAATGAACGTCAATAGTACTATGTGATACAGGCCTGTATCACTTGCATATATCACAAGTATCTCGTACACAACCCATGCCAAAGGGACTGCAATAACAATGGAATACATCTCCTAATTGAGAAACATTATTACACTACACTTACTTACATATACCATTTCCTACTACTACTTACAGATTATTAGAGACGATCACCTAAACTGATACATGTATTCTGCCCACCAATGTCACTGTTAATCACTATAGAGAACAATATACAGGCATCGGATACGCCTCCACAGGTACATAACAGCATGCAGTATGCTTTTCTAATGTGCATTTCACAACTTTAAAATTCATCCATGTCAACTATATCACTGCTTGCTTCATCAAACAATTCATAGGGGATACTGCATACAGGTGACAGGAAATTTCCTACTATTATGTAAGTAACCTGAAGTATAACTATACACACAGCTATACACAATATGCTGATGCATCTAGTGGCAATGTCAACCATGGACTAACCGATTTGTAGCACAACTGTTGGAAGTTCTACAACATATACACAGTTCATACAACCCATTACAGTAGGATACTTTTCACTGTCACTTAACCCTAATACATTACACCTTATAGCTTTCACGTTATTATTCACAATTAATACTACCATCAATATATTAGTAGCACTATGAGGTTGATACTGAGTTTTCAAAACAGTATATTACACACTTCAGCAAAATTACTTTCATTGACATGACACATTCACACCACCTGCTCACATCTGGGTTATACTCACCCTTCCACACTTCTCAATTAATCTCCTTAGGTCTTCGACTAATCCGTAGGCTGTAAGCTGATTAATCCATCTGTTGCACACTAGACACAACTTCAATGAAGCTCTTTACGGCCGTTAGGTCATTAATCGCGTCATCTAGTAGCCGTGCCCTATATTTTCGTTGTAATTAGTGCGACGTGCTGATCTTCTTCACATCCATGTTTTCATCATCATAGATTGTCGGATTTCATTGTGCGCCATTCAGTAGTTTGAATTGCTGCCAAGGGGGAACTAATGGATTTGTTTATTTTAATGTGCAGTAACATTAATATTCGACATTGTGAGCGACGGACAGTTGAATGGCAGGTATGTGAACAGCAATTTTATCATAGTAAACCCATATATATATATATATATATATATATATATATATATATATATATATATATATATATATATATATATATATATACAGCAAGACATATCAGGGCATGTAATTATGAGGAAATTATTAGATGGCTTGAAGATATTTGGCACATGGCACTCAGACTAAGGTTGAATAAATAAGCTGGAAAGTGTTGTGATTATTACATAAAGTATCTTAGAGCACTAAATTATCTTTCTTCTTTGCATACAAAACTTATGGGCACCTTATGATATGACTGTTTTTAATTAATTTGTTTTATAATAGAGTAAGAGTGCAATAGGTGTTGCCAGGCATACTCTTTGTACTCGATTGAGTACATTTTTCTGAGTATCACATCAATATGGCTTTTTATCAGGTCATATTATGTCTACAACTGTCTAAATTAATGCCTCCAATAATAGATAAAGTATTGCTGATCTAAAAATAATATATTGGATAGTTTTAGAGGAACAGCTAAAAATGTTACTTACATTTATTAAGCTCTTGGGGGGGGTAGCATTTTGAGAGATGTGTCCATTTTTAAGTGATAGGTGTCCAAGGGGGGTAGCACTAAGAGCTTATGAGTACAAAATGGAAATTGCTTGCTATACCATTCGGTGCAAATGGTATAATTGTGTTAGGAATTTGATGATCCAGGCTCAAAGTTCGTCCAGTGCACTGTCCCTAACAAACTTTCAAGTTTGCTTTACTTCATTTCTGCTTTAAGAGCAAAAGTCTACCTACAATACCCTAACACAATATACCAGACAGGTAGGCAGGAATTTGGAGATTATGCACCAGGAGACAATAAAGAAAATGGATGAGATATGTAAAGCAGGGAAGGTTATCATGAGCTAAATGAAAACTTCAAAAAAGATTATCACAGCTGTCCAGTATCCACATCCTGGACTCACTCCACATGCAGTGGTCAGTAGCTAATGAACTATTCAGCATTGCATATCCTTTTTTGAATGGTTCTGTGAACTAAAGAACTTAAATGAATAAGCATTTTAGCTATTTTGTGAAAAAGACCTGGGAGAAACCTGATCTCCTGTATCAGAGTTCCTTCTTCCTCAGTGGTTCAGGTGAAACTAGTCATCACTGTCTGAGCTTTACAATGAAGTCTCCATAAAATACTAGTAGTCCTTTTGAATTAGGAGTATAATAGCTTGGGGTCATGTACAAGAAGGTGGACACATTACATTACACTTGCTTTTATGACGGTAGGAGACAATGTGGCTATGTAGTGTACCTTTTAAAAGCACTTAATACTCGACTTTCCCTTCATCGTTCCCTTTCCCTTTTCACTGCCATTCTTATGCCTTCTCGAATATCTCTCTGAACTCCCTCTCTATCACCGTTTCTTCTGTATATCTGTTATTTGGTTATGATTGCTGACTGCCAACCTTTTTTCACTTATACAGCTGTTTTGACTTGTATCACTTTGTTTCTCATTCTGGAGTATTTTTATGCCTCTGTCTTTTTTACATGTGTAGCTGTAACAGGTTGTTGATGATCCCATCGTACTGTGGTTAATTACTTTACCCATGAACTTAACTGCCCCATCTCTACCATGTTAAACACTGCCTCACCTGCTACTCTGCACATTATACTACTAAATTATGCATGGCACCTCCTACTAGTCTAAGGATTTGTTCTTCTCCCATTATAATCTTCCACTCACTTCCTGCTCTCTGTTCCACAATTCACAAAGCATTTAGTTCCACTTCCCTTAATCACAGCAGCAGGGCTCAAACACCCACCCCTCAGATTAAAGCATACTTAATGCAGCATAATGCTGCTTGAGGAAAGCTCCTACACCATATTCATACTTCCACTGACTGCCTTTATTCTTCTTTTGGAGACTGTAATCATCAGCTAAGTGTGTAAGTCTCCTACAGACCTCATGGCCATTTTAGTTCCCCTGGGTCTTCAAATATGTTTGTGTCTTCAGACAGCACTATAGCTGGGTAAAAAAGCCATGTTTGTTTAAGTCTGGACCAAGGGTTAGGTGTAAATCATCTGTGCGGATTGCATTTTTACTACTTTGATTTGCTATCAGATTCTCATTGGTTTTCGTACCCTCACTCTGGGCAGACCCAAACTTGCATGCGAGTAATTTGTTCCTGTGTAGATCTTATTTGGTTACGATTTTTGGCTATCAGCCTGTGTGCATGAATTAACTGTTCTGTGTTTTATCTGTCATACTTCTCAGCCTCTTCAGTTTTTTTCTGTTATACCTTTAGGTGTCTCTTTCCTTTGTCATCTTTACTGGAGGGGGGGTTGGAATTTAAGAACCTTATTAATAATATTTTTAGCTCAGGTTCGCATTTTATTTTTTTCACTTTTGTTAACTTTTCATGACTAATGAACACATGCATAGCTTACTTATTTTTATTACAGTTCTTTACTTTGCCATCTTCAAGTCTTCACATTAAAGGTGCTCTGTTGGCATAGAAGGACAAAGCTTTGATTACAGCTCACGCAACACACGTTCAAGCAGCAATGCAGGCATTTTTAACTAGCTATATTGCTTTACCCAGCAACCACATGGCATTGTCTAGTTCCAAGGAAAAACAGTCCACTTCCAGAGCCAATAACTAGTCCCCGAAGGTCACAATAGAACCACACTTTAATAATGAAATTGTAAACTCCACACAGGTTGGTCAAGCGCTTTCGTCAAAATGACTTCATCAGAACAAGGTTAATTAAAATCACATCTCAATATATACATTTGATTAATTGATTAATAAACCAATTAAAAAAATTATTAAAGCAACAGTGAAGAAATGCAATTTGTTATAAAACCGGAAAAGAAAATAGTATATATGAATACAAAAAACAGTTCATATTAAAATATGTTGAATAAATACATGTTCAAATAAATCATATTTTATTAGCTCTAAACCTGAGTTCAGGTTTGATACTAATGGCATCGTTGATGCCTGGAAATTCACTAGCATTGACCTTTAGTTGCCATCTAGATTCAGCCCTTAACAACTTATTGGTCCAACCCCCCCTCTAAAATCTTTATTCACTATTTCTAAAATGCCAAACTTGAAATTATGGGTAGGGTTGATCCTTATATGTTTAAATAAGGCGTTTTTTTCGTCCATTTTTGAAATACTATATCAATGTTCGTATATTCTATGATTCAACCTCCTTTCTGTTTTTCCGATGTAAAAACATTGACAGACCGTACAAAGGGCTAAATAAACAATACCTGTTGTAGTGCAAGAACCCAAAACCAAGGCTACCTCGATTTCAAAGGGACCTAACCTCACCGTGGGGATCTCTAAAATATATTTACAATATTCACAAGCCCCACACTTATGGGTACCCTCCTTTCTTTTTTTCTTTAAAGGTTTATTTTCCAAAATATTTTTCAAATTATTATTGACTCTATAGGTGAATAGGGGTTCTGTACCCAACACGGTCCATACTTCCTTATTTCCTTTAAACATTGCCCAGTTGTTCTTAATAATCTTTTTCACTTCATTTGAAGTTTCTCCGTAAGTAAGAATCATAGCCTGGGTGAATTCCTTCACATCATTGTGGGTTGTTGTTGTCACCCCCTCACTGGTCCCCAAAAGAGGTTTATATCTGTGGTTCCATTCTCCCATAACTTGGTCCCTAATTTCTTGCAAAAAATCAAAAGGGTAACCCCTACTAAGGAACATGTCCATAACTAATCTAGTTTCCTCTTCCACATACTCCAGGTTAGAACACATCCTTACTACTCTAACCATTTGCCCCTTGACGATATTCCGTTTAATGTACGGGGGATGGTTACTAGAATATTCTAAATAGTTGTTAGAGAAGGTAGGTTTCCTGTATACCCTAGATTGAAACTTGTTATTATAAGAATATTTAATCAATTTGACATCTAAGAAATTGATCTTCCCATGGTTACCATTACCTGTAAATTTAAAATAATCACACGTTTGATTAATATACACTAAAAAAGGTTCAAATGACTATATATCTCTCCATAAAATAAATAAATAATCTAAAAACCTAAAATATAGGTACCAGTCATTTTTGTACACAGAATTTAAAACGTAATATTTTTCCCATTGGTACATCACTAAATTAGCAAAAATGGGGGCACAACTACTACCCATGGCTACCCCATTTATTTGTCTGTAAAATTCCCCCTCAAATGTAAAAAAATTGTTCTTCAGAACAGTCTCCATAAGTTCTGCTAAAAAATTAATCATACTTCCACTTAAATTAGTTTTACTCACAAGTACATCATTAAAAACTCCAGACCTATATCATGGGGGATAGAGGTAAAAAGATAGACTACGTCAATAGTAGAAAAATAAACCTCGTTACTAAAAAATTCCTTTTTCGCTTTTCTTAAAAAGTCCCAAGAGTCAATAAGAATGTGTTCAATAGGTGCCAAAGCCTGCCTCACCATCCGATCTATAAAAATACCAGTGGAATAAGTGATACTATTATAACCGGATATTATAAGCCTGTAGGGAAGATCCTTTATATCCTTATGTGTTTTGGGAATTCCAAATGCTATAGGTATAGTTGGATGTTCGACATGAAGAAAATTATATTCTTCCTCATTAATAACCCCCTGATATAAAGAGTCTTCCAAAAAAATTTTACCTTTCTGAAACATAAATGGATTTCATTTCTAGAAGCTACCTCATACTTAGTATTATCATTCAAAATACTAGTAATTTTATTATTGTAGTCTTCCACATTAGTAATAACCATACCCCCCCCCACCTTTATCTGGTTTCATAAACTGGAGGTTTTGATTGTCACGTAATTCAAAAAGTAAATTTTTCTCTGCCAAAGAGAGATTATGTTTCTTATATTTATAAGTCTGTAAAGATTTAAAAATTTCTTGGCAACAAACATTTTCAAAAGAATATAAAATAGGTATTAAAGCAGGGTTGTAACAACTTTTCTTATAAATAACAGGTTTTGTAGTGTTGTCCTGGATAGCTTTCTCTTTATTTAAAAATTTTAAATTCAATTTCCTTACAAAAATCTTAAAATCAATTAAAGTTTTACTACATTCTTGCTTAGTAGAAGGGACAAACTTCATACCCTTCATAAATAACTTAAATAGATCTTTGTTAAGTGGAAATTGTGTATAATTATAAATTTTAAAACCTTTATACAAGTACACAATACCATCATTACTTGTGATGTTCTCATGGTTCACTCTATCTACACTGTCCTTCTGACTTAATTGTAACTGTTTTTCTTCCTGTAGGAGGGATTCCTGTATCTCTGCTTTAACCCTCCCTCCCCCCGGGGATCTAAAAAATCTTTCTCCTGCCTAGATTGATTTCTGTTGAAAATCCTTTCTGATCTCCTAAGCGGTGGGAACTCTGTATCATACCCATTGTCAGTTGTATTTAACCTGTTGCACCCTTGATTCCCATAAGTGTTCTGAGGTTGACTATATGTGTTATCTCTAACATTGTCACCATCCATATATGCCTTAGGAAAGGGGTATGCTAAACCGTTCGTGTATTCAAATTCATCTCTAACAAATTTCTTCTTTTTCCTGAAAATGTTGTTGTTAACTTCATTTTCTACTCTGTCAAAAATTGCATTATATCTAAAAGAATACTGGTTAAAACATACATCATTCAGTACAACGTTGTTAATTTCATCAATTTCCTTAAAAAGTCCATTTATCTTTTTATTGTTAATGCTCAGGATGAATTCTATCAGTTTGACCCCATGTCGGTCGAACATTTGGATAAGTTTGTCACATTCAGGCTCTCCCTTCTTTAAACCATTGGGGAACTTATATGTACGAAGGCCCTTAGGAACTCGTCTTTTACCAATACACTCCCTTAAATAAGAGTTATCACATTGTAGTGCACGCACTTTCTGCATTTTAGTCTCGAGTGTCACTAACCTGGAATCCATACTGTTCTTGTTAGTCTGATTGTTACCACCGAAAAAAGCGTGCTCCCTTTTACTCCAGTCCTTTAAACGATCAAATACAGAGTTAGGTCCATTGTTCTCCACTCGATTTTTTGAACCTTCCAAACCACCTGGTCCTGTAGGAGTGTTCTCCTTACCCCGAGACGTTACATGAAGAGATCCAATAGCTACCGGTGGTGTTACCTCTCTAAAATTCCCACCACCAACAGTCCCAAATCTGTTATTGACATGGGCATGGGAATTTTGAATATTGTGAACTGCCTCTTGAAGTTCCGAGACTTTCTCCGTTAGATTCAAAATGAGATGAAATAAATTATCGTTATTGCCCCCCATTGGCTGTCCACAAGGCAAGGGAAGGATTGCAAGCCCTCCTCAAACACCAGATCTCTTCCTGTAGCATCTCGGAGTAAGGAGAACACTCCTACAGGACCAGGTGGTTCGGGAGGTTCAGAAAATTGAGTGGAGAACAATGAACCTAACTCTGTATTTGATTGTTTAATTGATTGGAGTAAAAGTGAACAAGCTTTTTTCCGGTTTTATAACAAATTGCATTTCTTCACTGTTGCTTTAATAATTTTTTTAATTGGTTTATTAATCAATTAATCAAATGTATATATTGAGATGTGATTTTAATTAACTTTGTTCTGATGAAGTCATTTTGATGAAAGTGCTTGACCGACCTGTGTGAAGTTTACAATTTCATTATTAAAGTGTGGTTCTATTGTGACCTTCGGGGACTAGTTATTGGCTCTGGAAGTGGACTGTTTTTCCTTGGTTTCGTTTTTTACTGCTTCGCCACCTTTGTGTTTTAATTGTCTAGTTCCACCTTAAAATACAATTTACAGTGCAGAGAAGTGGAAGTGTTCAGCAGTGAAGTAAGCCACTGCTCTCTGTGCAAATCATGGTGACTCACAAACCAGCTTACCTCCTGTATACACCCATTTTACCAGTTGAAGGAGGAGGTAGATGAACCCTACCATCAAGATATAACTGGGCTAGGATAAAATAATATGGCTTGAGGTAGAAAAGGTTTGTGTAGGGTGCCACACCATCACAGAATGACTAACACAACATTAACATATCACATATTTGCAATAGAAAACTATTTTACAAGGGACAACAGAATTCAAAGTAAGTACTTCAGCAAACTACCATGAATTCATATATATATATATATATATATATATATATATATATATATATAAATATATATATATATATATATTGTTATCTATCTATCTATCTATCTATCTATCTATCTATCTATCTATCTATCTATCTACTTATCTATAATTATGAATATAGATAGCTATAGATATATGTTTATGTGTATCTATATACTTATAAAGATAGATAAATAAAAATCAAGTCTAAAATCATCAACCACTTCCATCAATTTATCATTCTAGTGAAAGAAAACAGACATCAATAAAATAAATAGTGCGCGGGGGGCCCACGTACCACCCATATGTTGACTGCAACGTCATACCCCTTTGACTTTATATATACTTACTCTGAAATAAGACAGCAGTGTGGGAAAAGGTTTTCGTAACCCACTGTTTGGCAATTTCAAACTAAAGTCCCTTACACACACCCACCAGCACACATGAGTGCAGGGAAATACATACATTCATATAAAAAGCATTGCATTCATACTGCTCAACTTCTTTGCCCAAGAAATTTGGACAAAGTCAAAAATATTGGGGGAACAAAAGCCCAAAATCAAGGACAATGTTTGAATATTACTGCAATTCACTTAAGAATTTAATAGAGCAAAATGTTTTGCATCCATTTTCTGAACAATAAAAAGTATAAAGCTATAATTTCTTGCATTGCATACTGACCATAATCTTAAGCGATTTACCAGAAAATCAAAAATTTTACAACAGACAAGTCAAAATTATAAAATCAAGGACATGCTGTAAAATTGTGGATAGCTGAGAGGTGTGGTCATGCAACATATTAAATACCCTATTCTGCATACACATACAGCACTCAAGACTTAAAACAGAAACAAACACATTGTCACACAGCTTAAAGTACACCTCCATACCACATAATACATCACTGAATCAGGAATCTGCAAAATAAGATAATGATTCCTATCTTGACTTAATATTATCTTGAAAAAAGAAAAAAAATCTGAAATCCACTATGTCATTAAAAACAAAATAAAAACAAGGGAAAAATCCAAAATCCACTGTGTCATTAAAACAAAATAAAAATAAGAAAAGAATGCAAGATCCACTGTGTTGTTAAAAACAAAATAAAAACAAGAAGACATCTGCTGTGTCATTTTATTTTGATTTTAATGACACAGTGGATTGTGGATTTTTCTTGTTTTTATTTTGTTTTTAAAGTCCAGTGCAAGGTATTTGTCCATTCTGTTTTTATTTAAATGCCATCTTGATTAAATCAAATATAAACTGTATAGATAGATAGATAGATAGATAGATAGATAGATAGATAAACCGATGAACAGATACACAGATATGGACAGAAAAATATAATTGGGATGAATGTAAGTTACAAAATAAAATAAAAACTATGAAGTTGAAGATAGTTTGTGAAACCAAGTGAACAATTCATTCAGACATACTGATGGATAAAAGAAAATGGTCTGCTCCAAAATTAGGACTTCTTCAGACTTTTCTGTTTGTTACAGAGTGAAGACTATGGGTATTGTGAATTGTTTATTATTTAATACTTTTGTAGTTATTGCACAATTTAACAGGATATATGGATCCTATTGCAGGACTTGGCTATTACCCAGGGCAATGATGAACATTTACCATATAGCTTTAAGCACAATTGCCTTTTGCATTTTAACAGGTGCAAGTGATGGGACTCAAACTGTTAGTTCTGTTGTATATTCCTATACTAGTAGCCATGATATGGGAATTAGAATCCATAGCCATGCCCATCACAGTGCAAAACTAGTCCATTGCCAGAAACTCATTATCATACCTCTCAACCGTCAAATTTTCACAAAATATCCAGATTTTTTGCCTAGTATTTTTAGTCTATTACTCATTAAATTTGTGATTTTTTTCTGCCAAATCATTGAGTACTGAAATCACTAATTAATGACAAGCATTTAAGTTTCAGACTTCATCCTTTAGAAAATGCATGCTAACATAAAATCCATAGAATGTTCCAGTAAATTTTTAAATTCATAAGAGGAATATTTAAAATCTGTCCCTGATATTGGACCTTTATCCCCCTATTATTTTTAGGTTTGTCTAGATTTCTTGTGCTTAAAGGTTGAGAGATATGCCTGCAATATTTACAAAATACAGGTATGTGCCACTTAACATCCGGGATAGGTTCTATCCCATAGAGCATGAAGTAGCTTAAATGTTAAGCGAATACCCTATACTTTCTATTGGGCTTCGCTAAATGTCCATCTGCATAATGGCCAATCATACTTACGCCCACTTATACAGTATGAATGTAAATGTGGTTGGACGTTGTGCAAAAGGACATTAAGCGGTACATACCTGTATACTATTTTAACTGTGGTGGTGGTGCTGCGGTAGCATTGTCACCTCAAAGTAAGACGTTGTCCTGTTCAATTCTCAGCTAGAGCATCTTCTGTGTGGAGACATGCGTGAATGGGCGTACCTTCGTTGAAGGTTGTGCGTCACAGCTGGCAACTCGGCACGTAAAAATCTACTGCCAATCATTAGCAGACTGGAGTTCCGCTGTGGCGACCCCTAACCAGGAAAAAGCCGAAAGACACAACAACCTGTATATTATTTTACTTATAATTCCCAAACCTAATAAAAAGGTCCTTGGTGAAAAAAATATTTCCAGGCATGGGAGACAAACTTCTATGTGATCTCTTTATTCATTTAAATATTTATTCATTCATTCATTTATTTATTGCATTCAAATATTTTCTGAAAATGTGGAAACACATGATAGAGTGCCTAAACCTTGGGAGTCCTATAAGATTCATGACAAATAAATATGCTTGCATTTGTCTCTTATTTTGAAAGGCAAGTATTTTATGTTTAATAGAGAATACTGCTCAGGGATTTTAATACTTTATTCTCTAATGATTCCATTCCGTTTTTCAAAGTAAAGTGTCTAATTGTTCTGAAGGAAATCCCCCAAATTTTCCATTTAATGTTTTCAGTTTACATAAGCTCTGTAAGTTGGCACTTTTAAAAGTTCTACCATAACTTTGCAAAGAGTACAAGGAGACATAATTGTTGAGTACAAGGAGACATAATTATCTGGTATTTTATTTCCAAGGTGCAGAGGTGTGCAATCCCTTCTTCTCCATAAGACATTTTATAGAAGCAGATCCTTGGCAGAATGTGGATCAGGCATTTTGCTCATTTTCAAAAGCATCATTTTTAGTTTATCATATGTATATCCTTTCATTTAAGAAAAAGACAAATGAAACTGGAAATGTTTGATTTTTTTACTGAAAAAGTAGACATTTCAGCTGAATTTTCATTCTAGGTGACAGGGTCTTACAATATACTGCTTTCCTGTCTTTTGGGTGAAAGTGAAACCCTTTGCTTACACATTTTTATTTGTTTTACTTATTTTGTAACCAAATAAATATGCAGACTCAGGAGAACCTGGTCAGTCACAACCAAGTGTGATATTTACTGTGACTAATATCATCTATTTATCAAGAACAGTTCTCTTGTTTCAGACTTCCAAGATGACTGCACACTGATCAACAGTTTAATTTCAGCTCTCCTATATGAAAAAAGAAACTTACACATAAAGGCCAGTAACTCTGCCAGCTTTAGTAATTTTAACTACTGGTTAGTAAGTACACTGCCTGGATGCCAGCAAAAAATAAACTTAAAGTGTTAAAACATTGACTTGAAAAGCTGAAGAGAAATCACTGACTGAGAATAATCCTGTAGCTGTTCACCAAAAAGCAGTTCAAATTCCAGCTTTGGTGCAAAACATGGCTTCCAGTAATTTTGAGGAAAAAATAAATCAAATGTGCTGAGAGCTGATTAAAATAAATGAAACATTGATAGAGTATAGCAATGCACATAACAATGGAAAAATGGAAGAATCTTTAAACAGCTATTCAGATGAACTGATGAAATTGCAAAAATAAGACGTCAAAATGAACAAAAAGGCTGGCTTAGTATGAGACTGGTCAAGAAAAGGCACTTCAAAAAAATGGTAGCGTTAGAGGACAGAGCACGCAGGAAAAATATGAGATTTTCTGCTGTAGACAAACTGGAAGCAACAAAATGTATTAATTTTATGAAAGCACAAACAAGCTAATGGACTGGTATCCCACCATATGATTTACTAATAGAACGGGCACATTGCTCCAAACCTGGACATGACAAAGCAGCCAAGACCTGTAATAGTAAAGATGCAATCATACCAGCAGAAAGAGCTGATCCTGACAAAACTGCAGTAGAAGGGCAAAATATTAAAAACTGAAGACAGTAGAGTGCTTGCAGTAAATGATTATTCATTGTACACCAGCCAGAAGAGAAGACAATGTATCCCAGCAATCAGGGAATATTGAGAGGCAGGTGTGAGATACAAGCTTCAGTATCCAGCTGTCTTCAGAATATTTTTTCTTGGAGGATCAAATTATTTTTTATATTTTTTTCCTCTAACAGATTTAATTGATTTTCAATTGAATTGTACAGATTATAGGTCACATTAAAGGTGGGAAAAGTTTTGAAATAATTTATTGTGGTTTCATTTTTATATATCACAAAAAACTGGCATTTTAACAGGGGTGTGTAAAATTTTATATCCACTGTAGGTGGGGACTGGAGTTTGAGTTGCAACAGTGAGGATGTGTCTGGAGGACCTAGAAGGAAAAATATAACAAAAGAAGGTTGATCTCTGAAGAAATTTATGAAAATATTTGGTATGGAAGACATGAATTCAGTAGTAGGAACTCAGGGAGAATTTACATATAAGACCCTAAGGTACAATAATTGGGATAGACTAGAAAGAAATTATATTTCACAGGAACATGTGCATTTAATTGAAAGCTTCAACACGCATCAAATAACTATTTCAGATTATGCACGAATAACAACTCCAATAAAAATACAGGGTAATGAAGCAAAAATGAGAATGGCACTTCCCTACCCACCTACCTCTTAAAAATCAAGGAATTTAAGGAATGGATAGTGGAAATTATTCAAGAGTTATTAGGGAAAATTGAATTGTTTTCAGAAGTTATAGCTAGTAAGGGGGATAAAATGAAAGTGGAGTTTAAAATTAGGGTAGAAATAAAAAAGAGATATGGTTAAGAAGACAGGAATTATTTGGAGGGGCTGACAGATGTTAAATTATTGCAGAATAAGGGGAAATCTCACAGAATAAGAAGAGGCACAACTGCAGAGAGTGCCAAAGAGAAAATAAAGGAGTATCTGGAAGTATGCATAAGTTCAAAAAGATTGCTGTTAAGTAACTGCGCTTTAATAATAGCCCCAGAGCACAACTTGCAGCCCAATGCCTTTTGCAACAGAAAATAAATGGTTGTTGCTAAACTTCTGGAGTCTATAACAAGAAAAATAACAAGAGATCATGTAGAGGTATTAGAGATATTTTGGAAACTTTATGAAAACATGTATAAATCAAAGAAATTTAAAAGTCAAGAAAGAGCACAAATGGAAATATTTATGGCAGACAAGTATGCCAAGGTTAAAGGTGGATGAGGCTCAACAATTAATAGTTAAGATAAGAGATGAGATAATAAGGTGACATAGTCAATCTGCTGGAATACCTCCAGGAAAAGATGATATTCCTGTGGAAGTTTGGAAGCTAGGATGTAGGAAAGTGATAAAGATCTGGAAGGTTTTGTTTAACCAACATCCTAGAAAAAAAGCTGTGGTGGCTTCAGTACCTAAAGACAGTAAAGACTCATCAGATCCAGCTTCATATAGGCCCATTTCAATTTTAAATGATGATTATAAAGTGCTTTTGTCTATAACAGGTAAAAGAATGACAAAGATACTGCCAACATTTATAGATATAGATCAGTGTGGATTTGTGGAGGGCAGGCAAACATGTGACAACATTAACTGATCAATGATAATCAAGATGGAAGCAGACTGTAAGAAAATACCACTGTTGCAGGTGAAATTTAAGGAAGGATGCAGAAAAAGCATTTGACAGAATAAGGTGGGATTTTATTAGTAGGACAATGGAATAATGTGCATTCCCTGATACAATAATAAGGTTAATTAGGAGGATATATGAGGGAACAGAGGCAAAAATTAAAGTGGGAGGGTTCCTCTCAGACAGGTTGAGTCTGAACAGAGGAACCAGATGTCCACTGTCCCTTTTGTTATTTGTTTTATATTTAGAGACATTGGCAAACAAAATAAGGGGCTCATAAATTCAAGAATATGATTGGTATGGTAATTAAGAAACGTTGGCTTTAATCACAGACAATATTATTTTGTACCTAATAAAACCAGAAAAGGACATCACAGTATTGTGGAACATCTTGAGAAAGTTTAAAGTCTTTTGGAGATATAAAATTAATGAAGATAAAACAAAAGCTATAGCTATAAACTATGTACCCACACATGTATTGGTCCAGCAATACCCATATTTATGGAGACATGATAAAATGAAGTATTCAGGAGTATAGATTAAAAAGGGTTCTATTATGATAGCTAAGGATATGTGGGAAGAAACTAAGCAAAAGATAATACAAAAACTGAGAAACTGAAGCTCTTGTTTATGGATATGGATAGCAAGATACGAGCAATGAAAATGTTTTTAGTCCCTTTAATTTTGTATAGATGTTAGACATATCGTTATCAACCAGAAGAGAACTTGTGAAAAATAATTAATAACTAGTTGAGGGAATCTGGAAGGAGAAAAGGACAAGAGTATAGTGGGATAAGTTGATCCTTCCAATAGAACAAAGTGCTTTTGGACTAGCTGGTTTGAATGGATATTTTACAGCTACACAGTTAAGGCTCATATACATAACACAAGCAGAAAACTATAATTCAAAGTGGAAAGGAATGAGGATGAAACAGGAGATATTTAAGAAATAAGGAGAGAGTGGGAATTTGGATGCAGATCCTTAAGGAGAATAACAACAGCCATATAAAATATTATATATTATTATTATATTATTATATTCCTAATGTAGCAGAAAATATTCTAAGAACGAGGCCAAAATGAGAATGGAGAAAGAAGATTTTTGCTGATAGGGGTGATTGCAATTAGGGGTACAGAGGATAGGCAAGAAGGGGTTGGAATTTATTGAATGAAACTGGCAAAGGAAGCAAGGTATTGGGAGCAAATAACTAGAGATGGAAAGGTAATATAATGGGAAGAGGCCAAAAAGACATTTGGACTTCAGGCTAGAGATTGCCTTCCTTATCAGGGATTGATATCAGAGTATAGGCAAACAGGATAGGGGGTAAGTAAAAGATCTGCTCTGGTAGACTTTTTGGTTGAATCTAGAACAGACGCTGCTGTTTAAAATAGGATAATTAGTATGATGTCTAAAATATTGCACTATAACTTTAGGAATCAATCAGAGAAGGTTAGAAAAGATCGTGAAGAGAGATTGGAAAAAAATTCACAAAGAAACAATAGGTAGACATATGTATGGCTTCCAGGTATGCAAGAAAGTCTAGAAGATTTAGGATTTTTGCTTGGAAGTGTTTTCATGGGTATCTGTGTACTCCAAGCAGACTCCAGTGATTTTATTTCTCAGGTAGATGGCAAATGTCAGAGCAGTGATGGAGAAGAAAGAGGTAACTGGAAATGTGTTTTGGGAGTGTAATGTATTAGCAGACTTCAAATATTCCCTGCGGAGTACTCTGTCAGAAATACTGGATGAACAAATGGGTGTAACTAAGGAAACAATTTTCTGAGCTGGGATACTAGATCTTAATTGCCTAGACATAGTAAGGCCTTGGTAAGTTTAATTTGGTGGCTGCCAAAACAGCAGTTACTAGAAAATGGAAATCAAAGTCTACACTAAACCAACTGTATTTGAAGTATTGAATATTGTAGCAAAGATAAAAGTGGGATCTTTAGAAAATGGCAGGAGCACATTACATAGGAAAAATGGAAATTGTGGGGAAAAATACTGCAGAACAATATTTTGGAGGAGGAGTGAGATTTAAGGGAAGGTAAGAATTGAACAATTTATGTAATGCAAGATCGATGATGGTTATACAAAAAACATGATGTATGTTAGTAACTAGGAACAAATTAATATGGTTTATTTTAAGTGAATGTTGTCTGTGTCTTAAGTGATAATTCAATAAAGATGTTACAAAAACTAATAAGGAGTGTGAAAACAAAGAAAAAGGAAAATATTTGCTGCGGTTGTGGAGCCAGGACTAATGCCAGACAAAGGAACATTGATTTAAAGATGTCACATATTTTTTCTTCATTTCTCACTTTCTCCTGTTAACAAATTTGATCTACAAAATACATGTAAACTTGGGATGTTTTCTCTTGCAAATGTAAAAAGGAGTCAGTGAAAGGCAAGCACCTTCTGTTTGAAGATATAACCTCTTGCATCTCCTGTACTACCAAGTCATGAAATGTAATTTCAGTCCACTTTAGGGAACTAGCTGACTAGAACTGTGAAAAGAAAACAGACATTAAACTACAAATGGTTAAGAGAGATATGTTAAAATGTGTGTATTGGTAGTCTATTTCCCCAAGATGATGGAATTAAGCTTTTGTCCTTTGCAGATGGCAGAACTGTTTCAGTTATTTTTGCGGTAAGAAAGCAAAATGACTAAGAATAATCTGATGTAATTTCTTCTGCTAAAGAAAAGTATGTAATAGTTCGTGGAGGACACATTTGATCTGTGGAACTAGAATGCATAAATATTGAGACTTAATTTTGTTATATCTTGTCTTTACTCGGAAGATATTGAGGTGACCACTTCTCTCTAAGTTTGCTATCACCAATTGCTGCTTATTACCTTCTAGGGATACATTCATTGGTTAGTTGATGAGAATATTGGAATTGAACATATTCAGCTTAAACAGATTTGTTACTAAAGGTATGTGCATATACTTTCAGATACAGGTTAAAATATACAAAGGTTTAACTATGTGCAGGCATTATTTTATTTTTTATGCAGTTTTGTTTGGGAAAACAATTAGAAAATGAGCTCTGTTGATTATGGTTACATTTTAGTAGCACAACTGACAAAAGACTACAAAGCAAAATAAATCTAACCTGCACAATGTACAAATATCAGATTGTGTGAGCTTTGTGTATGACAGAAATGCAACCTGGAGACTGCCTGGCAGTTTTGCAGGAGCAAGAAACAGACAAATTAATATCTGTTTCATCCCAGGAGTTCACAAAACCAAGTTGTTCTGGGCTAATGTAATCAAAATCTTGCCCTTTACAAGTGGTAGAACTGGTTTATTTACTTTTGCTGCAGGAAAGTAAAACAACTAAGAATACTCTAATATACTATTTTCTGCAAAAGGAAACAGTGTAATGGTTTGCAGAGAATACAGCTGTGGAACTGGACTGTATACACATTTGAATACGATCTCTGTCTTGTCTCTACTTGAAAGCTATTGAGGTGACTGCTTCCCTGTAAGTTTGCTACCTGGAATTTCTGCCTGTTATCTTCTAGGACCTTGCAATTAGAATGGTTCAGTACTCTTTAAGCTAGTGTCCGCTGGATACATATAGCAAGCTTAGACAGAGGATTTCTTTAAATATTCATGTATATTTAACCACATGTTGTTTTAATTTCCCATGTGCAATTTCTCATTCCTCTACAGTTTTAACTTGCAACTGTGTTGTTTGCTTTGTTGTTAGTATATTTGTATGCCCTTGTGGCTGATATTTTTACTAAATAAGTGCTATTTGGTATTTATTATCTGAGAAGAGGGTTACCATTTAACATTGTAAGTTAACATACTGTGGCTCATATCTCCACTTAGCTAAATCATTGGGGCCTATTATCAGTGAAAATACTAAGGCGTATGATTTCATATTTGGCTAAATTAAGAGCAGCAGGTAACTGGAAGTCCTCAAACAATTAAGAATGCAGAAGTACTGCCATGTCAGGAAAAAGGCTGTGGGAAATTCTAGAATTCTGCCAGTCTTCCCTGGAAACTGTGTGTGTGTGTATGTGTGTGTGTGTGTGTGTGTGTGTGTGTGTGTGTGTGTGTGTGTGTGTGTGTGTGTGTGTATGCGTGCATGCATGTGTGTGTGTGTGTGTGTGTGTGTGTGTGTGTGTGTGTGTGTGTGTGTGTGTGTGTAAGTAAAAAGCTGTAGCAAAGACAGTTACCATGGAGAGAGGTCACTGAGGATCACAGAAAGAGTGGTAAGAAAGGAACCTGGGGTGTTAGGTCAAAGACTCAACTCTAAAGGTGGCTTGTGTTCAGACTAATCTAAGGGGTAGATGTTGATGGGTCATACCCAGGACAGCAGTGCAATATTCCCTTTTTGCTGTTGAGGCTAGGTTGCATTTTCTGAATTGATGATTGATATAGCCTAATGAATGACTCAAGAGACCATGCCACTGGTGCTATCTAGGACATATTCTTCATATTTGGTGGCAGCATGTGCCACTGTTCCTCACATATTTCGTTGGCAGGAGTGGGATTCAAACCCTATTGTTGCTAATTGTTCATCACGTTTTTGATGGTACTGGTGGAATTCAAATCCCATCTATGCCACTGGTAATCACAGTGGTAAGTATGACACTTCACCCTTCATGCAAGGGTCCTTCCTCCTCTCTCTTGACCTCAGCAAACTTTGCTGAAAACAGTGCCATGAGAGACTTAGCTTTTCATTTTTGTTATCTTCAGTAGACTGAGCATCTTTGAATGAATAAATAGTATTTATTTTTGCTGAAAATAAATACTATAAGTAATAATAATCAGGTTGAGGGGTGAGACATGCTTATCTAATGTCAGTTTTCACCCATATGGTCAATAGTACCATCACTTGTCTCCTTTGCTGTAATGTGAATATATATTTTTTTCACTCATCCCCTACAAGTTTCAGATGCATTCTTACATATTGCATCTCACCTGTTTGACGACATTGAAATCATTTTTAATAGCAATGATGAATGATGTTTTCACAAACAGCTACATTTTATATGCACAGTGAAATGGCTGAACTTAAAAAGTTTCTCTTTTCCTGAATCGTTTCACTGTTTTGTTTCATTTTCCATTTTAGATTCTAAACTTATAATACTAATATATCGTGTTGTATGTTACCTAGTTCATCTGTAGACATTAAATATGGTGAAAAAGTTTAAACATAAGTCTCAACTTTCCCTGATTTTCAGGGTCATACCTAAATTTGTCTCTAAAAAAACTGCGGTGGTGGTGCTGTGGTAGCGCTGTCGCCTCACAGTATGACGTTGCCCTGTTCGATTCTCAGCTAGAGCGTCTTCTGTGTGGAGACATGCATGAATGAGCGTCCCTTTGTTGAAGGTTGTGCATCAGAGCTGGCAACTCGGCACATAAAAATCTACTGCCAATCATTAGCGGACCGGAGTTCCGCTGTGGCGACCCCTAACTGGGAAAAAGCCGAAAGACACAACAACAACCTGAATTTGTCTCTAAGTTATGTTAAATTCCCTCCTGGACTTTGTAGTCTTATAATGAAAGAAGATCAAATTATAGCCACTTGATATTATTACATTGACAGAATCTTTTTAATACATGAACTTCCTATTAATGCATTTTATTCTATAGTGTTATTAATTGAGTAATATTAATATTTAAAATGTCTCATATTTTTTAGCCTTTGCCCATAACTATTTTCAGATTTTCCCCAAGTCTTGATTAAACTTACAAGAAATAGACATTAGAGAATGTTTTGCTTTCATGTATAGTTCTCATGTTCTTGCCTTATACCATCCATAGAATTTTTCAAGGCATGCTAAAAACCCTAACAGCTCTGTATTTGCACTGCATTTGAGTTAGCAGAATGTGTACAGACAATGCAATAACTTGAACATAAAGACTAAAAATGCACTGAATAAAAGCATAACTTATCTTTTTTCTGCAGATATGTGTGTTCTGCATGAGCAAGGTTATGACCACTCGATTGGTTACAAACAATATGTGTACACTGGGGAAAGCAGAATGAAACAACCTAATTTAAATTTAAATCAAAATGAGAATGGATTGAAGATGCAAGACAAGGAATATTTTTGCCTTTAAAAAAGGAAAGAAGAAGCAGGTCAATGGCATTTCCTCTGTAAGAATTTGAAGGTTCATTAACTAACAGTATAGGGGAAGTAATAATTAATGCCAGATGCTGAAGTGTTCCAAAAAAATCTAAAACATTTACAAAGTAAAAGAATGATAAGTAGGTATGTTTCTTTATAGGCTTTTCTCCATTGCTTTAGCATCTCATTTAAAGTAATGCTGATAATTTAGTACACAGTTTGTAAAGCTTGTGCAGTTTGAGACACCACAGAACTCAGAGTGGAAGCAGTATAAATTAGCTTCCCCATTACTCTAAACTCCTTTCGGATCTATGACTTTTTACTACATTTCCTTCTCCATTACTGCACATTGCCATGTCTTGACTGTAACAAGGGTCTTGCAAGTTCATAACTAGAGAAAATTTTCCTGAGATAAAATTACTTATTCACGAGCCTAGTGATTTGTTACTTAACCTGTCATTCATCAGAAAGTCCCAACCTGACTATCTGTTTATGCTGTGTGATGCACACAGCCATAGTAATAGGTCTTATATGAAAATACAGAGACACCATTGAGGTTTATATTTAAGATTATTATTTCTAAATTTTTTGTGGTTCCTTGCCCCTGTGTTGAAGCCTCCTCCTTCAGTTACCTCAGTGACCTACTTGTTCACCTGAGAGGTGTACTGGCCCATTCATTCCTATAAGAGGAAAGATGGTTGCCTTTCAGGACACTCGTATACCTTTACACATGTTAACCCCTCACCACACTCCCACCCCACATTCAGTATGCAGTGCACGACTAGTACAAACAGGGGCATCACAGTCCTCTTAGTGGACCAGCAGCAGCTTCTTCTATCAAGGCTTGCAAGCTGAAATTGCTGCTTCTCTCCCACTTAACCTGTGCAATCTCCTTCAGCAGCTAACTGAATCCATGTTGTCTGGTGCAAAAGTCAAGACAATGTCTCTCTTTGCCAGCAGATCTGACTAGTATTTAAAGTGTCTGTTTATTACTGTTACAACTGCAAGCTGACAAGTGTTCTACATTAGCAGTAAACCAAACTGAGGAACACAAGTACTAGGCCTGAGTCAGACAACTTCTTAACTGTCAATAAGCACTTTAAAATGGCTGATTTCTATCTCAGTTGCTTAAATATGTTAAATACTCATACAAGCACCCAAGCATTGATTAAGCTTTAACTGTGACAGATGAGTGAATGTGCAAACCTTTTTTGTGCTGTTGCTGACAGTTAAGCAAAATAAATGTTATTAACAGCATTTGAACTATAAATGGATGCTGGTATCTCACAGATTCCTTGAAGAGCTGCATAATGGCAAGTACTTTTTTACCTGAGAGAGCATTATCTCATATCAAAGGGCACTTTAGGTTGTTTTGTTATAACTATGCAAAATTAGTCTGAAGTATTTTGGGTAGGGATTATTTTCAGAAGCAGCTTAAAAATACTCAAACTTAAAAATGTATTGAACATTATAAACTTTGCAGACATGATAATGAGCTAAAACAGAATCCTCAGCCTTTGTTTTCATCGAACAATTCTTCCATTCTCCACAACTGCTGTAAGAAAACAGTGACATAGCCAAGCAGGGCGGCCGCCTAGGCCCCGTGCCCAGCAGCAGGGGCGCTTTTTTCAGTATTTATTATTTAGGGGTACCAGGATGGGGGGCACGGGTGGTGTGGTAGAGGGGGCCGTGGAAGTGACAGAAAGGTATTGCTTCAACAGAGACTGCATACTACAGAGCTTTTACCCTTACTTTAATTTATCCATCTAATCTCCGGAAAAAGTTATTTTTTCCAATTTGTTGCACTCTCAAGTTATTATTGGTACTTAGGGGAAAAACAGACTGCTCAAGTGATTTTTCAGTCAGTTTGGTTTATCAAAGCAGAATTCAGTCCTACATCAACAAATTGCAAGGCTGCAAAAGTTTAACATTGTTATACCATAATCAGTTTCAAATAGTAAGCATAACAAAGATTGTCCCGACCTCCTTTCACAATAAAAACACACCACATCAAAATGGCATATGATAACTTTTATTGAACATTCTTAATCATAAAATGAATTGATTGACCATAAAATGTTTAAATCACAACATGAACATAACTTTCATATAACAATTTAACAGGGCAGCATCTCCCGCTCACCGCTGTCCCACCACAAAATAAGCATCTTTACCTCAACCGTTCACTTACCCTTACTTTACCAGAAGCAGCATGCCACCGCTCATTTCCATACCCAATCAGGCACCTTGCAAAACCAAATGGGGAACAGAAGAGGGACAAGTCTGCACCTCTTCTCCACCCACAAACCCACACACATACAAAAATAACAAGCAATCTCCCAGACAGCAAGTTTGTACCTAAATGTGATCACCCCACCCTACAACTCTTACATAAAACTACCTTAACCCCTTCCTACATTTACCTCACTTCCTCTCTAGCACTCATCCTTCTAACCTTAACCCTTTCTTGACTGATTCTCCCCAAATCTTTCCTCCTTCTCTTTCAGCCCAAAAGCTCTCTCCCAACATCTTCCAACTCCCCCTTTCTCCTCCCCTCTCCTCACGGCATAACTACGTAAAATGTTTCTGGACAAATTAGTGTGTTCCAGACTATATTTGTCCCAGTCCCCTTTCACAATAAAAACACACAAAAATTGCATATGACAACCTTTATTGAACAACATTCTTAATCATAAAATTAAATTATCAACCATAAAATCTATTAATCACAACATGAACATAACTTCCATATAACAGTTTATCAGGGCAGGGTCTCCCGCTCACCTCTGTCCCACCACAAAATAAGCAGCATTACCTCAACCACTTGCTTACTCTTACTTTAAGAGAAGCAGCGTGCCACCACTCACTTCCATAACCAACCAGACACCTTATAACACCAGAGAAGGAACAGAAGTGGGAAAAACTTGTCCCTCTTCTCCACCCACCGGCCTGACAACAGGCTGTTCCCCCTCCGTTACTACAACTCTTACACTAAACCTTCAAAAAATAAAGCCAGGTGTACATTGAATAAATCCAGTCCCCACTCACTCAGGTGTACTTCATCCTCCCTAAACCACACCAGGTCTCTGTCATCGAAGTCTCTATAATCGATCATATAAATATCCAAGTTCCCCAAATGCCTCAACAACCTAAAGTTAACAAATCGCCAAGCATGCTCAAAACTTATAAAACTGCCTGCATTCCTCCAAACCAAACAGACTACATGATGATCATACCTGGAAACCTCTTGCCTAAAGTAAACAAATCCCTCAATATCCTTAACACCAACTGCTGTTTTGGAATGATACCTAAATCAGTACCTGCTAAATGAACCACTAAAACACACGGAAGCCCAATGCACAACTGTATCTCCACAAACACATCCTCAAGCTGATGCCATCAGAGGCCTCAGATATCATATCCAAAGACTTTCCACCCATAACGTTGCAACCCCAGTTTGCCTCCATCTGGCCTAACTGCAGCCCATTTCACCACACAATAAATATAGGAGTGACCCAAAATGGCAATCTCTTTACCTAAAAAAAAAAAATAAAACAAAATATATTAGTGGCAACTACCAAATTAACAAATTGTCTAATATAAGATAAAAAGGCATCTGAAGATCAACTACCCACCCTCTTAATAACTTCCACTGACCTACCTTCTCTCACCAAATCTGAAACCCTTTAAATACAAAATGAATGAGTGTAAAACCTCTCTCCCTCTAAGCCCAAACACTGAAAAGCCTTTCTCATCACACTCATAAACTGATTGCCTGTTATCGCCTTGCCCCCCCTTGGACCAAAAAAAAACAGGTCCTGTGGCCTCCTCTATTTGGCAGCTGCAACCTTCTGGCCCACAATACTGGCCACATTGATTCGTCTTTGTCCTTCAGCAAAACAATCTGTATGCCCTTACCCATCTGGTCTGTTTTAGGTCTGTGCAACCATATCTCCACTGACACCAAAAATACAACCACATCCTACTACTCCAGTGACCCCAACAACTCAGTCACCCTGAATGCACTATTACACATCCATATTGACAATGTCACCCACAAATTATAATCTGCTGAGTCTCCTTTCAATACCTTTAAGCCCCCTGACAAAACCTTAAAAGCCTGCCTAGTGATTGGTCATCGCCTATCAGCATTCGTGCTACTGTCCATGACTTCGTCAAGTCCTGCAACACCGCCACTCACACAAATATGCTAATGGTAGCCAAAAGCGACCTTACGTGACTACACAGCCTTCCCTTTGATCCAAGCCCAAGCTAAGTATTGCAGTAACAGTTTGTCCGACCAAACTCCCTCTTCCTCAGGCAACTGCAAATCAAATTCATCAAACTCAGATAAAGCCCTATCATATACCTTCCTTGTCAAAACAGCTCAGAACTGCTGAATCAACCATCCTGTCACTTCAGTCCAATCCGCCACACCTCTTCCGGCAACAAGATCGGCTCACCTGCTGCCCCCAGGGACAGGTGCCGAAACTTGCGAAAATGGAAAAGAGGAAAGCTGTCAGCAGTCCCATTCTTAGAATCTGACAAATGTACACATGTAAAAGAAAAAAAAACTATTTCCATAAAACTAACAAAAGCAATCTAGATTTTGCTGTCTTTGACTACAGCACCTGCACTGCAGCAAAATTGTTTGAATGAAAAATGTCCCTCCTATCATGCAACCGCTATTGCCACACCACAAACACTGCCCAAATAGGCATCAATTCCAAAAAGGCCACATCCTTCCTATCATCCGTCAATAAGCTGCAAACTATTCCCTGCTAAAAACACTCCCATCCCAATACCCCCTGCCATGTCTAAAAAATTGCAAATCCCCTTCACCATCCAATCCAACTGCCAAAGTGAAATGCAATTGATACAAAAAGGACAACCACAATGATAAATCAGCATGAGCAAGCTTGCCAATTTTTATCCAATGTTGTTTGCCACCGACCTGTAAAATGTACAACAGGCAAAATTCATTAGCCCTAAGAGATCCATGACATCCCTAATCTGGACCTTCTCCTTGTCTATTGCCCAAGCAATCTTCTCCCTTAAATGCTCTATCTTCTCTAGTAGCAGACAAAACAACTCCTGCCCTGCATCCACTAACAATCCTAGAAAGGACAATGTCTTGGCAAGGCCCTCCAACTTCTGTGTAGTCAATGGGACACCCAGCTCCTCAAACATTGCCAGAAATGCTTGCATACCCTCAAATGCTCCTACAAACTGTTCACCTATCAACAAAACGTTGTCCAGATAATGCACACCCTTCTGAGTGCCCACTCTTTTCTGCCAAATCCAGTGAAGTGAGATGTTAAACTTCTCAAAGGTGGTGCAGGCCTTCTCAAAATAAAATTTGTTGCTGATGACCATGCCCAACAAAGGCCACTCTTCTTCCCGTACTGGTAGTAATTGGAATGCAGATTCAATGTCTATCTTTACCAACCACTGATCTGTAAACCCCCTAATGATTTCCACTGCATCATCCAGTGAAGCATACCTAACCTTTGAATTCTCTTCAGAAATTAAATCATTAACTGAGCTCCCCTCAGGATAGGACAAATGGTGAACCAACCAGAATTCACAAGGCGACTTTTTAGGGACCAAACCCAATGGTAACACTTTAAAATTGTCAAAGGAAGGATAATCAAATGGGCCCAATAACCTGCCTACATGCAGCTCCTTCTCCACCAAACCATTCAAAATGTCCTCCTTCCCCAGCACAGAACGGAAATTCTTACAAACTTCGCCATCCCTCTGAACGCCTGATTTAATAGAAAACACTATGGAAAATCCCCTCAGTAACTCCTCTGCAACCTTAAAATCTGGAAAATGACTGAACATGTGCCTCAATGTCTGCACATTAATGGGTGAATGGAAACCTGGTATTCCTCTCTCAACCCAAAAAGATAATCCTCCTCTTTGTCCTTGAAAATTACCTCATCCCCAAAACCCCTGTAAACCCTGAGGAGAAGGAGATAATGCTTTCACATCAGTTGGGAATGAACCCGAATTGACCAAATTCCCTTCCTAGAGGCCACACTGAACTTCTGGATGTACCTATGTACAGTTTGAACAAGTGTACAAGAACCGCATGCCATCCACGTACAGCATCCCACATTAAAGGGCCTACACTCTCCACCCACGTCACCCCCTAGTTTACCCCATCTGGTGGGACCCACAAAATTATAAAACATACTTGGCAGCCAAATGTCAGGGTGCCTAATTACCAATGCAATGAGTGATCCACCACTTTCTGTTTGTGGAACCTCTGATTATACCAAATCCAAACATTCCCACATGCAGCCTTTGTGCCTCATGAATCATGGGAAAATAAGCCAAGAGTGGTAATACCATCTAATTATCCTTCTCCAGCCAAACTGCCACTTAGTACATGAAACCTAACACACAATTCAACCACGTCCTTGCTCAAAGTTTACCTATTCTCCTCTGAACCTATACCGCTAAAGCTGGTAGAAGATTCCTGTTAATTGCCACCTCAGATTTCAACAACAACTGTACCACTTCCACGTCAACTAATTTAAACATATTGATATGTTTGACTTTCCAGATCTTTTCTTTATCTGATGCAGGTATGTACGGTATCAAAAAGACCCCCTTCTGCTTTAACCACAGCCTGAGTAGCTAGTCAATCCCCAGGTCGCATCCCAAAGTCAGAACTCACCTCTTGCTGCTATGACTCAATCCCACCTAAGGTTGACCCCAAACTCCCTAACGATGACTGTAAGCTAACTTCCCAACCTAATGCCTCCCTCTGGACCTGCCCCACCTCCCTAAAATGCTTCCAGTCCTCCACAGTGTCTCCAAACTCACCACAATGCTGTACTGGCTCCCCACCATCACCTACCACCAAACCTCACAAGATCAGATGCATCTGACAACAGAATATTATTACCTCTAGCATTAACGCGACCAGTCCCACCAGCTTGAATGTTAACTATGGTGTTACCTGCTGACTTCCAAGCCTGCATCCCCCATGCCACCAACTTGCTGTTTAGTGCCTAAACTCACCTTTTCCTTCAGGAGGCATCAGGTTTTTCTACCAGAGGAGACTCTCTTGTTGACAGCTGTAGGAACATTCTTCTGATTGCACTACAATAGCTGGCCACCCACCTCTGCCTCAAACTGCGAGTTCCAGCCATCACTAATTACCGGGAGAGAGAGACGATTAAAAAAAAAACACACACACATATATATATATATATATATATATATATATATATATATATATATATATGTGTGTGTGTGTGTGTGTGTGCGCGTATGTATCCCAAGTTATCCACTCTGCACCTGTAAACAACAATTGGCTTAAGAACTCTAGCTACTTCAAAAGGTGCATCTTCCTGCACATCCTCTTATGTTGTCAGCTTCTCAGGTAAACAGCACTAATAATAAAACCATCCCAAGCATCTGAACACCCAGCAAAGTAAATTGTGAAACCACGCTTTAGCCCTTGTCCCAAAGACAAAACACCTCCACCATCTTACCAATCCCTAAGCATACCTATCAATGTCCTAATGCAAGAAAACTGGACACAGCCTAAAATACTGGGGAAACAAAGGCCAAAACAGAGACAGCTTATAAATATTGCTCCCAAAAGTAACAAGTCACTAGAACAACAGCATGCATTCTCTGGACTAAACCCTACCTAAGTGTAAAACTCAAATGTGTGCCATCATTCAGCAACCTCAGTCCACAGCAATCTGCTAGAAAACCACAAATTCCATGAGAAACAGACCAAAAACATGACATAAAACTGCAGACACCCTGTGCAAACCTTACAGCTACTAAAACCAACATTAAAATGGTTGCCTTGCTTAAAATTTCTCTGCTCTTCTCCGTTTTTTTTTTTTTTTAACAAAATACAGATGCTCGATGAAAACAAGCATCCAAGGAGACAGAGGGGGAACTCCAAGTACAGGAAAAAGTCTCCGTACATGAAAGCCTACCATCCTCCCTCCCCCATGACCACTAACCATGCAGTGAGCAGGCGAGACTAATGGCTGTTACTCGTGGGTGTTCACAGCCCACAAACATGCTCCTAATATCTGGGAACCATCCCAGCAGCAACTTGTGCCCCCCCCCCCCCAAGGAACCTATTTCACTGTGCCACCACCACCAGTGCGACCAACAAGTCCTTTTCAGCAAAAGCTGAACTGACAACCACCGATGACAACAAGGAAAAAAAAAGAGGACAACCACCACTGATAAAATAGGGGGATCTGCCCCAATGACAAAGCACAAGAAAACTGACAGCCAAGAGAAAAACACAGCCTGTGGATGATCAAACAAACAATCCAACAGTAAGCCGAGGTTTGCTATGGCCCAGCCCTACCACGAGGCAAACAAAACACAATACAGCTCCAATATACTCCTACAGTCTCCAAATTAAAGCAAATAAACCAAATTCTACAGCCACAGCATAACCAAGCAAAGAAAATCCGCTTCCTGTCCCCAAAACACAAACTACCCAGCCAATGAGCATACTTAGTGGAAAAAAACTTAAACCACTCACCCAGTACCACCATACACCACTATTAACTCAAGGGCTACCTGTTCTCCAAAATACCTACAGGTCGTCTTGGATGTAACACTTGCCACAGAAAGTTTAAACTTAAATCTGATCTCCACACCCTACAATTCTTACATAAAACCACCTTAACCCCTCCCTACACTTACCTCACTTCCTCTCTAGCACTCATCCTTCTAATCTTAATCCTTCTTTGACTGATACTCCCCCAATCATTCCTCCTTCCCTTTCAACCCAACAGCTCTCTCCCAGCACCTTCCAAATCCCCCTTTCTTCCCCCTCCCCTCGCAGCATAACTATGCATAGTGTCTCCTTACAAATTAGTTTGTTCCAAACTACATTTATTTTTATTTCATGTTTAAATCTTGTGTTTCTTCACACTTTTTATATTGTTTCTCCTATTGTCTCACTGTGCCATTCATCTGAACTTATCAATGTCTATAGACTAACAAATGTTCAAGAAAACAAAATTAAAAATATGGAATATTGCAGGGCTAAGTTCTTCAACTATGATATCAGTAATGTGAGTACAGTACATGGCAAGGGCCCTCTAAAGACAAGGAAGAAGACAAGGATTTAACAGTTGAGAGAGACAATTTTCCTTCTTTCTGATACTGCAACATATAGAACCCAGAACCCAGCATCTGTTGGATGTCTTTCACAGTATGTTGGCATATGGTCAGACTGAGAGAGCTTCAGAAGATATTTTGAAATATGCTTGAAGATATGCCTGCACTGTGCTGGCATTCTGAATGACTTAGAATGTGTGAAATAAAAATGGAAATACCCCTGCAGCACTCAAATGACAGGACCTTGCTTCATTATCATCATCGTCATCATCATCATCATCATCATCAGCATGTTAACAGACTCGGACTCTTGCACGCTTCTCAGGAAAAGAGTGAAAAACAAGCCAAAATGAGCTTGATAGGAAGGAGTTGTCTGACAGAGGCATCTGTTGTGCTACTTGTATGGACTACAGTAAATCATAGAGAGGACTGGCATTTATGACATGTTGGGAAAGGGAAGAATAAAGAAAAAAAGATATATTAAGCATGCAATTAGATATGAGGTGAAGTATTGATACTTCTGTTTCAGCCTCAGAATTCTGAAAAGTGAAATTCTGAAAGTGAAATTTTGAAAGTTTTGGGGTTCATTATCCTTATGCCCAAATTGGAACAAATTTGAAGTCAGAATAAAAACACAGAGGATCAGTGAGGGAAATCCTCCACAGACCATCAGTGTCGAAAAGTTATTTTCAGATCTGTTTAAAGTTCTAGTCTCTGAATCCATGCTTCAGAGTTCCAAGTTCTGAAGCATCATACAATATCCAAGAGCTAATAATCCTATCTAGTTATTTTTTTCTGTGTAATAAAATAAAAAATCCTAATGTGTTACTAGTTTTGATTCTTTCTTTCTTTTCTTTTTTTCCCTGTCACTGCATGTCTTCCAGCTGACTATCTGCTGCTTCACTCCAATCATTCCTTATTTAAGTGTCCCTGGTACTGCTGCCAGGGGTGGGACCACCACAGCCTCTGGTGAGTTAATAAGCTGTCATGGAAATACAGAGCAGAGAAGTGCTTCTTGCAGTGCCACATATGCTGTTCTGAATGCAAGGCACAGCTACTGATGTCATGTGCACCACCACACATAACGTCTGTCAGCTCCAGCCTTATCCTCCAATGCTGAATTTTAACAGCAATCTGCCTTGCATTTAGAGTAAGCATCCCTCCATAACTGGAAGATTCCTAAATCACAGGCAGAAATCCCACCCCTTCCTGCCAACATAAGCAAGCTGACAAAATGCCATTCCTTTGCCCCCCCCTTGCTCCTCCAGCACCTGAGCTGCTAACCAATTTCAGGTCATCTGAGTTACAATCAGGGCTGTATTGCACTACACCATGGAGCTGGGGTAACAGCTATACATATTGATTCTGGAACTGCTAGACTGCTGTCCATGTCTAGCACACGCAGTTTCAAATATCTTACTGCTGCTGCTGTTGCTAAGCTACACTGTTACCTTCTCAGGAAAGGAACACTTCACTGCATTTCTCAATCTTGCTTCTTCCATTCTTCAACAGCAAGTGTCAGTGAAACAGTAAATCATAACATTTGGGTTTTTCTCTCCTTTTATGCTTTAATTCCTGGTCAGACAGTTCGCCAGCTGAACCTCAGTCCTTATAAAGACTAATGTGGAGCAATGGGGAGCAGCTGCTCTGGGTACAAGCAGATGAAAAGTACCTGTAGTGCTGTTTAAGCCCAAAGTCCAAAGCAATTCTTGTAAAAGCAAAGCATCAGTAACCAAAAAAAGTTTAAATGCTAGCGCTTTTGTCTCTCTGCATCAGAGGAAAAAAAAAAAAAAAATATATATATATATATATATATATATATATATATATATATGTATATGTGTTGTAGTTTGTAGCAAATATATTTATAAATACCCTATAAGTGTTAAAAATATGTAATATAAAGGTATTTTGTGTTGTTTTTTTTTAATTTAATTTAATTTTATTTTTTATTATTGTCATTTTAGGTGTGTGATTTTTTTATGTATTCTATCTAATACTTCTTTCACCTTTCCAATGCTTTTAGTCTTCACACACACATTATGGAACACAGATAATTTAAACCAGGCCAGCTACCAGCATTCAAGGAAGCTGCTAGAAACTGTATTCAGTTCATCCTACCACTTTCAGTGCTTTATAATCCCACTTAATTACTAGATCAGTTTTGTCTGCAGAGTATCTTTTTACCATTGACTGCCATTTTTCACTGAAGTTTATGAAGCAAAACACCATTAAAATATTTTCTCAAGTTCACAAATGGATACTAGGCAAGCAGACTCTTGGAACACTAAGAGACTAGCCAAATAAGCCTCTTGAAGGACTTTGTAATTCAACAGTGTTTATCCTGTTTGTCTGTAAGGGCTACATAGGATAACCCAGGGAAGAATTTGTGAATACTCATCTAATTATCAAGTTTAACTTTGTAAGAGGTCAGAGCACTAGTTAGTTTGCATGTGGGGGGAGCTTATTCCCCAAGTGTGGAATGCTAGGCATCACCTCTTCCAGTAATGATTCTTATTTATTTGCTGACGTATGTTGATATCCTTGATATGGGTGTTTAAGATGCCACTAGTTCTGCAGAGGTGGATGAGGCTGAATTGGGTAGGGTCTTCTGAGACTCAAAAAGCAAAGCAAGGTCACTAGAGACTGACTACAAGGATAGGCTTACCAGCCTATCTGGGTAACTAAGAGACCAGTGACCCTTTTAGTTAAGAATCTCTAAAGCATTTTAAGTTAAACAATGTAGGTTAAAAAGGTTCATGCAAAAAGGAGCATTTTATTCAGTTCTGGACCTTATGATGGATGAGTACAGGGAAACTAGGACTTCCTTAGCTTTGGATGAAATGTTTTTGGAAAATAGTAAGGCCAGATAGAAGAATTTCTGAACTATTGTGGACACAAAATTTTCAAATAATATTGGGTTGTTAATACGGATGCCCAAGCCCCCTGATGATAACATCAGTAAGAAAAGGTGTATCGTTTATATAATACAATGTGGGATTTTTTTTTTTTTGCCAAATATAACCATATTTCTTAGCACTTAACTCAAGATCACTGTTAATACACCAGGAGTTAGCATAGGCAAACCATTGCTGAAATAACTGTGTGTCAGAAGGTGATCTCACAACAGTCCCCATGTTGCAGTCATGAGAAAGCTTAGATAACCACAAGCCTTGAACATTAGATTGCATATCAGAGAATGCTCCTACAATTTTCACTGCTTGGGTTCTTTCAGTCAACCATTTAGCTGTGCAGTGGACAATATATGGCTTTGCATTAAGTTTAGTAAACTCATCAATAATACATGCATGAGGAATTGTAGTGAATGCTTTGGTTGCTAGATACATAGGTCCATAGATGTGCACTAAGCTAATGGCCATTGGAGCCTTTATAAGCCTAGCCATCCAACACAAATGTATTTTGCAAGTTTTTATTACTCTTAGTGGTTATTTTAAGGGGTATATGTAAGCTAGGGTATGATTACAGGCTGCTTCTGTCCATAAGACATAAGTGCAAGACATGGAATGAATTTCAGATTTCCCAACCACTTGTTCAGGTTACTCTTGAATAGGGTTAGCTTAATTTAGTTGTGTCAGAAGCCATTGAAAGGGAGCATTCATTTGTGTATGCACCTGTTATCTATACAGGAGAGGGAGAAAACTGTCATAATGCTGTACCAGGTGAGTCAAGGGAGGACCCCAAGTGCTTAAAATGTAAATTTAGAGAAATTTGTATCCCCCAGACAAATGTTACAATGGGAAAGCATTTATTTTATACAAGGGATCAAAAGCCTGGTGAAACTTTTGCAGCATATTTAACCGACCTAAAAAAATAAGGCTAAAACATGCAGATTTGGTGATTTAAGGGATGAGTTGATAAAGGACAGACTTGTGTGTGGCATTAAAATGATGCTATAAGAAATATTTTCCTTTGTGACACTAATTTGACTTTAAATAAGGCCACTAAGATTTGTCAGATATGTGAGCTCACAGAAAAGCAGACAAATATGCTTACAAATGAGAACAGCTCTAGAAAGCACAGTGATAAAACTCATGTTGATAGTATGCAGCACATGGTTAAAAGAAACAGTCCCAAGCACATGGCAGCAACTGTAGCCCCTGTGGCACTCACTGGTAAACCCCAGAACTTTTCAGCACGTTCCGGAATTCACACAGTCTTAGTGAAGCATAATAGTGAGTCAGCAAACTCAAAGCATGGGTCCCAACCTAGTTTCATTGCCAACTGTCAAAATTGTGGTGGAAGTCTTGAATCTTAAATGGAAAAACTTTAGCTTTTGTTCAATAATGCCACAAATGTAATAAATGGAATGATTTCAAAAGCTTTTGTAAATTAAAAGGCCCACATTCTTTTATTAAAAGGGAACATTGTAAGAAATGGGTTGATCAGTTAGAGGGCTGCAACCCTACTCTTTAAACAGTTAATGCAGTAGATTTCAGGGCAAAGAATGAAGTATTTTGTACTGTTCTCATAAATGGAAAACCCATTGACCTCAAAGTTGATACAGGTTCCAAGTGCAATGTTATGTCAGCAGAAACATTTGCTAGAGTGTGTCATGGTGAAAGGCTTGATATGACAAGGTGTGCAAAGCTTGTTGCTTATGATGATGAAGAAATTTAGACTGAAGGCTCAGTAGTGCTTTCATGTTACTCTGCTGGATGAAGCTGCAGCTTGTTATTTTATGTGGTCAAGAAGCATATCCAGTCATTATTAGGGCTCAGAGACAGTTTCAAAATGGGACTGCGTTCATTTAATAAGGAAGTCCACCAAGTCAGATTAAAAGACCACTACTCTAATTTCACCCAGTGCATTTTTTCTAGCTATGGTGATCTCTTCAAAGACAAACTAGGGAAGCTTCCAGTAGTCCATGAAGTTAGACCCAGATGTCAGTCCAGTTATCAGCACAGCTTGAACATTTTCAATAGTTATGCAGGACATAGTTAAAGCCGAGCTAGAAGAAATGGTGCAACAAGGTGTGATTTGTCCAGTTGTAGATCCAAATGAGTGGGTATCTTCCATCATGGTAGCTCATAAGAAAAGCTCAGATGACAGCAGAATATGTATTGATCCACAAGATTTAAACAAAGCCCTAAAGAGAACTCATCATCCAATGCACACAGCCAAAGAAGTCACTGCTCTGATGCCAAATACCACTGCTTTTTCTGTCTTAGATGCAAGGAGTTCATTTGGGCAAATTCAGCTTGACAAGAAATCATCATTGCTCACTATGTTCAGTGCTCCGTTTGGCAGGTAGAGATTTTTGAGAATGCCATTTGGGATAAATTCTGCAAGTGTAGTCTTTCAACGAGCAATGGAGCAACTTTTTTCTGGGTATCATTGTGCTATTATAGTTGATTACATACAAGTAGGTCATGGTGAAGCTGAGCATGATAGAAACCTCAGAACAGTTCTAGAAAGGGCGTCAAGTGAATCTTAATCTCAACCCACAGAAATGCAATAGGTTACTTATGTTGGTAATTTATTTACTAGTTCAGGCCTATGATAAGACCCTCCTAAGCAAACAGCCATTCTTCAGATGCCAGCTCCAGACAATGTTCAAGCCCTGCAACATTTCCTTGGCATGGTCAACTACCTAGGCAAGTTCATTCCAGACTTGAGCCAACTTTCAGCACCACTAAGAGAGCTGACACATAAATATATATCCTGGTCCTGGTTAGAGCAACACCAAAGAGCATTTGATGTCCTGAAACAGAGAATTACCAGTCCACCAACTCTCATACTATGATGTTCACAAGCCAGTTACTCTTTCATGTGATGCTTCAAAATTTGGTCTTGGTGCAGTCATTCTACAATTGCCTATGCATTGAGAACTAAACTGAAATGCAGTATGCCCAGATTGAGAAAGAGCTTTTGGAAATTGTGTTTGCATGTTCGAAGTTCCATGATTATGTTTATGGTAGACCTATCTAGATTGAAACAGACCACCTACCTGTAGTCACTATCTTAAGAAAGCCTATGCATTCAGCTTCAGCCAGACTGCAACACATGATGCTGAGACTGTAAAAGTATAATTTTACTCTTGTCTACAAGAAAGGCAAACTTCTTTATCATGCTGATACATTATCCAGATTGCCCAGAAACACCACAGAACAGCATGAGAATGAGAACTTTGATTATGAATTCGTGGAAGTGAGAAATTTTTCTTCCACACATCTTGAGAAGCTGAGAGATCACACAGCCACAGATCCAGTTTTACAGAAGCCACTTTATCAATCACAGATGGCTGCCAAAGCAATCTAGTTTACCTCAAGAAGTGCAACCTTATTTACCATACAGAGATGAGATTTTGTCTGACAAAGGTATTTTTATTTTTATTTATTTAACATTTGTTCACCAGGAAAGTCTGACTTGGAACAAAGCCAATTTTTCAGTGGAGGCCCCAGGTGAAACAGTCTAGATGTATGTCTTTGAAATGTGGGAGGAAACTGGAGCACCCGGAGGAAACCCACATGAATGCAGGGAGGGCATGCAGACTCCGCACAGAAGGCACCCCAGCTGAGAATCAAACCAGGGAACCTCTTGCTGTGAGGTGACAACCCTACTGCTGCACCACTGCACCATATCATTATGAAAGGCACGAAAGTAATTGTTACAGAGTCCTTGCAACAAGAGTACATTACTATCTTGCATTGTGGTCACCCAGGAACTGACTCTACCAAAGGAAGGGCAAGAGGACTAGTATTTTGGCCTTCTATGTCACAAAACATTGAGAGCACTTTTATCTTGTTCCGTATGTAATAGTACAAAGCCACATCAACAAAAGCAACCACTTCATCTAAACTGGATTCCTAAACTACCTTGGCTGACAGTAGCCACCGACATCTTTGAATGGAATGGTCAACATTATTTGGTGTTAATAGACTCTTAATCTAATTGGTTTGAGATTGACCTACTTCCTAACCTAGCATCCAGCATTGTCATTACTAAGATGAAGCATTATTTTGCAGTCCATGGTAGTCCACACAAAGTTATTTCTGACAACTGCATGCAGTTTGCAAGCCAACAGTTCAAAAGATTTGCAGAAGAATTGGACTTTACTCATGTCACGAGTAGCCCTGAGTACCTGTAGTCAAATGGTTTGGCAGAACATGCAGTTTAAAGTGCAAAACAGTTACTAGAGAAGTCTAAATGAGACAATAGTGATGTTTTCCTGAATTTCTTGAATCACAGAAATGTTCCTCATGATAAACATCTTGGTTCACCTGCGCAGAGACTTCTGTTGAAACAAACCAGAACCACATTACCAATCAGTAGTCAATTGTTGATTCCATGTGTCAAGAACAACAAGTCAGTGAAAATCAATCTGTTGAAGAAGCATTTAACCCAGAAGTCCTACTGCGATAAGACCAACAAACCACTAAATCCATTACGAGAAGGAGAAGTGGTAAGGATGCAAACGTCAAAAGGTGATGATTGGATTGGAGTCGTGAGTAGTATTTGTCCACAGCTGAGATCATTGTGGAGTCACAAGGAGCAGAGTTTAGGCGGAATCGGAAACATTTGATACCAGGGTCCAAGCCTATACCACAGCACATAGCCTGTGAGAAAGACTCTTCATCTAAGAGTGTGTTGTCTGGTGTTCCAATTCCAGAGGAAGTTCTAGAGAATATTCTTATTAATGTGATGAATCCAGAAGTTCCTGATATGAGTTGCTCACTGAAGACTGTTCCTGTTGCTAAATTCAGTCCAGATTGTTATGTTACGAGATTCAGTCGTATCTGCAGACCATGTAGCACATACATGGCAACTTGGACATGAACATTGTGTTTTGTTTCTAATGTCTATAATAATGCATATCTGACTCTAATATTATTTTTACTAACCAAGTAAGAAAACAAAAAAAATGAGTGCCCCAAGCTTTGCTATGTTCTCTTCATCAATTTATTCCAATAATAAGTAAAAACATACCATAAAACAAGGCTTCATTGATCAGTGACATTACTTTTAAGTCCAAAAAGTTCTTGTAAACACAAAACCACCAGTAATCCAGAGTAGTCAGTATTACTGTTTTTTTAAAAACAACAGAGCAGTTCTTTTAAAAGCAGGTGAAAAGTACTTGTAGTGCTGTTTAAGTCCAAAGTCCAAAGCAATTCTTGTAAAAGCAAAGCATCAGTAACCAAAAAAAGTTTAAATCCTAGCGCTTTTGTCTCTCTGCTTCAGAGGAAAAAAAATATATATATATATATATATATATATATATATATATATATATATATATATATATATATATATATATATATATATATGAGTCCTGAAATGGAATACTCCTAAATTCCAAAGCCATCAGATACTATTCCTCGTATCTATTGATACGTCTCTTTCTCATGAGATGTTTCACTTTTTTGGATAGTTCTGTCTACTTACCCATTGAATTGTTGATAATATAGCCTAGATTTTATATTTCTGAATTCCTGACTTCTGTATTCCAGACCACTTTCAAATACAAAACCAGCAGGCATTCACTGGCTTGAGAATACAGATTTTAATGGCATAATCTCATTCACACTAGGTGTGTCTGTCAGATCAAACATTTTAGGAAAATTACTACTTTTTAACACTTTCATTCTTTCAATGCCAACAAAACTTCATCAGTATTTTTTATTTGGTGGCTGAGCAGTTGTATTTTTAAAAGTTTTTTGGTAGTTGTTCTTCAGTTTGTTTCTAACCCTGTCCATTTCATTCATGTTGGTTGAGTTATTTTAAGAAAATAGCAAAAGGAATCCACATATATAAGATAAACATCTTCTTTAAATTGTGGCAAATCTTTGCCCAGTGTGCTCCACAATAATCTTGGCACTGGGTATGCTATCATTTCTTCCACTGAATCTCTGTAATGGTATGAATTAACTGTGACCAAACACTGTGCTATTTCTTTTGGGTCAGTATTCTTAACAAGTACATTGTACCTCTTGCTTTCTTTCTGTGTGTTTTTTCTCCATTGTTGTCTGACAGCCATCGGCATTCTTTTTACCCATTGACCCATTCATTCCATTTGCATGACAGTCTACTGCAGGAGACATTATGATACAGGCAGCCATCATAGTTTTGTATTTCTGTCTCTAACATCAGCTCTGCTGGTTGATGTTAATGCCTGCATAACTCTGGGACATTCTGTGCCCTCCCTGTTGTATGTGCTTGCTGCTCAACACATGCAGATGAGGGCTACAATTACCAGATTGTGATTGCCAAGCCCACATCCCTAGTATGGCTATGCTAGTAATTGTTAAACCTCTGGAAAACTGGCAATTTGGATGACTGAAAGACACCCCCTCAGGATGGGTAAGCTGGTAATAGCTACTCACTCCCCACCCTCCCTGTACTGTCTTTTTCAATACCTAAGCAGATGTTTGAACTCTAGTTAATTGGGTACAAGTCAGGGAACATAGAAACATAGGAACATGCTAAACAAGTTATAGAAACCATAAAAGGGCTAGCCATATACACTTTAAGCAGAGAGAATTAAAAGTTTTTACCACCCTTTTCAAGTACCTAATAGTGCTCACCTCCCAAACTGAGCAGGGCAGTACATGATAACCATGGTGTAAATTTGTGTCTACCCATTCAGTCATCAAAACTACCCTCAGAGATAGCCAAAGTAGTATTCACGCCTGTACCACAGAGATAGGCTGTTTCTTGCTCTTTCTTTGTATTTTTCCATTCCTAGATGTGATTCATGTATGCTTTTAGAAATTGTATTCTCAGTTATCAGGAACTTTTTATGTAGATAGCTTTGAACAATAAGCCTTGGACACAAATTAGTTATTCCTTGAAAGAAAAATAATACTGAATGGCTTTCCTTCTTGAAGATGCTTGCTCCGACTAGACTCTCATTACAACTTCTTTCTTTAACTGCTTTCTCTTCTGTGCTGACATAGATCTGTTATTATTTTATTTTTTTCTGTCACTGGTGATTGCAGTTTTATTCAAAGAATCTTGTTCATCTAATTATTATTCTTTTTTCTCTGCTAAATTTGCACTATTCAACATATCTGCCATGTTTAGTTCACTGTCTGCTCAGGATATCACTTTCACATTATACTTTTACAGATTAAAGAATATCTTTTTTAAACACCTTTATTGAATTGTCACTTGTGACACAGGCAAATTTACATTTATACAAAAGTAATCAAACTATTAACAAACTAGCAGTTATATTTCAGATATATTGCTATATATCATATAACCTAAGCAACATTGCATAAATTATTCAATTCCTGCCCTTTTTTTTAAACAAGAAACATCTTTATTAAACCATCACTTACAACATAAGCAATCATAAATGTATATAAATGAAAACAAACCACACTGACACAATCCTAGTTGCAAACATTATACACCACAGACCATACTGGCACACTCCCATTTGCAAACATTACATATACATCACTTATAGTCTACCCAATCATTTTCAGTCAAACATTGCATAGCTCAGGAAAGGGATGATGTTGAAACAATGGGGTAGCACAAGAAGCAAGGAGAGACTGGGATTATGGATGCAGGCCTTTAAGGAGAATAACAATAATCATATGGAATATTATATCCATAAAGTAGCAGAAAGTATTCTAAGAACTAAACCAACATGGGAATGGAGATTCTGCTGGTAGGGATGACTGCAATTAGGGATATAGACAATAGGCAAGAGGGGATTGGAATTTATTGAAGAAAACTGGTGAAGGAACCAAATCATTGGGAGCAAATAACTAGAGAGGGAAAGGTAATAGAATGGGAATACACCAATAATTTATTTGGACTGTAGGATAGAAATTGCCTTCCCTATCAAAGATTGATACCAAAGTATAGACAAAGAGAAAGAAATATGGGATTCCTAAATGAAAGACCAGGACTAGTGGAGTTTTTAGTAGAATCTGGAACAGAAAATGCCATTAAAAAAGGAATAATTAGAAGACCATATAAAATATAGCATGATAACTATAAGAATCAATCAGAGGAAGTTAGAAAGGATTGGGAAGAGAGTCTAGATAAGCAATTCACAAAGAAACAATGGGAGGATATATGTATGTCACCCAAATATGCAACAGAATCTAGAAGATTTAGGATTTTTGCTTGGAAATGTTTACATAGATATTTTTATACCCAAGTAAACTCCAGAGAAATTTTCCTCAGGTAGATAGCAAATATTGGAGGGGTGATGGGGAGGAAAGAGGTACTTAGGAACATTTTTTCTGGGAGTGCGGTGGGTTGGTGGACTTTAAGGATTCCCTGTGGGATGCACAGTTGGAGATTCTGGGTTGGCAGATTAGTGTGATGAGGGAAATGATTTTTCTGAGCTATGATATAGAATTGGAATTGCCTAGAAATGGTAAGGCCTTGCTGTGTCTAATTATGGGGGCTGCTAGAAAGCAATTAATAGAAAATGGAAATCAAAATCTAAGCCAACTATATTAGAAGTAGTGAATATAGTAAGAGAGAGAAAACAACTGGAACTGAGATCTTTAAAAAATGGTAGGAGCAAACTACATAGGAAAAATGGGAATTGTGGGAACAATACATAAAGATTAAAGAATATCTTCTGCAATCTCAAAGGTGTCCTTTACAAAAACTATTTCAGTATGTTTTAAAATGGTTTGTGGTCTGTTCCCACCAGATATACATTACTACAGAATTTTAGACTTTCTCACAACCGCACACCAAGATTAACAGTACCTTTTCTATTTCTTGTATTCATCTTTAAATGACCTTGATCAATAGGCACATTTTGTTTCTTGTAAGATCACAGCTCTTATACCATTCTGACTGGCACCACCTACTTTCAATACAGCTGATTTATTCATGTCATAGTTTTTTAACATGTTGCTTTTAAACTCTTTTCTTATTGTAGCTCCATTTTATTTACTTTATGTATTTATTTATTATCCAGTAGGTGGCCTGGCTTGGAGGTTCTCTTTCAGCGATGACTTGGGCTCCTTGGAGCAACAGTTTATATAGTGACATTAAATTAAGAATAAGGATCATTTATATCTCGCTGCAACAGCTTTTTTATAGGTGTTGTTATTTCAAACAAAGTAGGTACAAACTTTGCAAGATACTATATAATTCCTGGAAATCTCCACAATACTTACTTATTTTCTGGCTTTGGCATTTCCATAGCTGCTCTGAATTTTTCTGTATCAGGCTTCAGAGCCTTTGATGTTGAAATATGGCCTGTGCATTTCAAACTGTCACTCTCTTGTTTTACAATTGATGGCATTTAACTTCAAATTATGTTGTCTTAATTCATTTAGTAGCTTGTTTTTGATGTTATGCTGTTCCTTTATATGATTCCATACTAACAAATAATCATTTATGTTTGTGACATCTTTCAAGTCTTCAGTTATGTGTGCAACAACTTGAAATATCTATGGTGCTGATGAAATACCAAGCACAGCCTGTACCTTAATGATGGTGTATTAAACATACAGAGTTTGGAGCTTTCTTCCTCTGTCTGAAAGAACTGCTTTCAATATAATGTCCATACATATTTATGGTGTTCCCTTCCATACTAACCTCCAGGCATCACAAAAATCAAAACTTGAACAATGCTATAGCAAAGTTGTTGATTTTGCAGCAAATGTCCCTTTTAGAACCCACCACTGTATATCACTAAAAAGCCTAAATTGGTTAAAACTATCCCAACTAACATATACACAGCTTCTTACCACCTATAAAATTATCCAGAATCCATTTTCTTGGCCAGCACTAAATAACATTCTACACAACTATGTTGCTAGCTGGTCATTATAATCCAGTGACCAAATACTCCCGTATGTCCACAAACCTGTCAAATCTGCTAGGCATTGTCTGTACTCATACCATGTTGCTAAGGCCTGGAACTCCTTATCTCTATCCATCAGGTCAACAATTTTATTTATTTATTTATTTTATTTAAATTTGTTGACCAGGAAAGTCCAACTAGGCTCCACAGAGCCTATTTTCAGTGGAGACCTGGGGAGAAACGCTCCAGACGCATGTCTTTAGAATGTGGGAGGAAACCCATGCGAATGCAGGGAGAACATGCAAACTCCGCACAGAAGGCACCCCAGCCAAGAATCGAACCGGAGAACCTCTTGCTGTGAGGTGACATTAACTGCTGCACCACTGCGCCGCATCCTTAAAAAACATTCTGAAAGACTTCCTAGCCAAAGACTAGTCATGGTCTTGCTCAACACCAGGATAAACTATATAAATGTGAACATATACCTATGCATACCTACATCTCCTTTCTCTCCCTTCTTTACTCACTTCCTTATTTCTATCAATTTCTCTCCCCTGGATTTCTCTCTACATATGCCATAAGTAACAAAAAAAATAGATAATAACATGGTTTAAAACTTTAATACACAATAATACAAGCTTTCAAGTTCAAAGACACTTCATTAGGTATAAAGACATCCCAACCAATAGACTCTTAAATAGTACAAGACAATAATTTAATTACAATTTAAATAAATCTATTTAATTAAATAATTAAGTAATTAATGTAATCCTCGTAGCCTTAAAATAGGCTTTAAAGAACAAAATTCATTTAAACCTGGAATATTTACAGTTTCAAGATGCACAAACCATTTATATTCAAAGCATTCTGTTAGAGTAACAATATCACCTGTACAAATACAGGAGTTTGCAAGTTGTAATATACTAAATTTAAATCTATGAGATTCATATTCTAAGACATGTCTAGCTAAAGAATTAGTCAAAGTGCCCTTCCTAATATCATAAATATACTGTGCTATCCTATCTTTAAACATCTTTTGGTCTTACCAGCATAGAACATTGCACAAAAAGTACAAGATGCAATATAAATCAAATTACTGGATTCACAATTAGCAATGATTTGAAAATAAAAAAAACTTTACCAGTTACAGGATGCTTAACGAAAGATGAACTGTCAATGTACTGACAGCAACTGCAGCTCATAAAAGGAAAAGTTGCAACTCTATGAACAATTCCTGTATCAGTTATATTAGACCTAACATGTTCTAACCTGTGACAAAGCTGTCTCCCAAGATTCAACATATTCTTGAAAACACTCCTGGGACATAATCTGATCAAAGTCTTTTTATCATGTGATGCCATTAAAATAAACCGATTTTGCTTCAAAATGTTAATAATATATCTAGTAGATTTAGTATACGTCATAACATAGGGTAGAATACTGTTAGCATCTAAGTCTGCATTTTCTTTACTAATAATATTGCCTGATTTAAAGATAGGACACATATTATCATTCCTTCGACTTTTAACAGTATTAAGTGGAGATGGTATCTCCTCTAGCTTATAACCATGTGCCAAAAACTCCTTACAAATAATCAAATGTTTTCTTTCAAATATACCATAAGCCTGCTTTTCTCTCAATTAACATCACAATTCCTGTTTGTATTATACAAACTTACCTTTAATTTCTCTATAAACTGGTTAGAATTTCTATAGTACATCATTGTCATATAACATGTATCTATTCTTAACCAATGTTTTCACATTATGTCTAATTTGGTGTAATCATTTAAACTGTAGTTGTTTTTGTATTATTTTTAAAGACTGTAAAATTATTATTCTTAAAATGCTTTGTAAAATTTTGAAACTTCTCTCCCTGAACCTCTGCTGAAAATGGGCTCCTACCCAGTCAGACTTTCCCAGTAATCAAATGTCAATAAATAAATACAATAGTTTTATTTGATGCCCTATATGCATTAATAATATATACATGCCTCTTTTTTCTGTCTCTGCCTTAGGTATTCAAAAGTATCTTCAAACATATCACATGCTGCATCTGTCTAATTTAAGTTTAGCCTTTCACTTCTCAGCATTTCTTGTCGATAGTCTAATTTGCATTTGTTTCTTATTGTTTTTGATGCTTTACCAGACTTTATTAGTAGCCTATTTTTTCTGTCAAAAATAGAAACTATTTTGAAAACTCTTGTCTTCCTTTTATACACCTTCAAAAAGTGACTTCTTTTATAGTGCTTTTACAAAATTGATCAAATGCAGGGTAGTTTTTCTTCTCAAGCTTATTGTCACAGCTAGTATACAAGGCTTAACTTACAATAGCCCTATACTTCCTGTGGAGTTATTGGTTCTTTTTTCATCACCATGACTGTTACAACTAATCCTCAGTTTATTTCTCATCTTCACATTTTGTATTTGTCTCAAAGTTTATCCTACACAATTCCATTTCAATAAATTCCTTTTTAAGTGTTTACTTGCAAGTTCAGTTACTCCATGTACAGCCATAGCTTTTGATAACATCAGGTCTGCTTTTCTTAATAGCTTCCCCCTTGTGTAATCATTTCTTACTCCATAAACTATTGCTTTCATTTTTTGAGTCTAACTTTTTGTAACCTTGAGCTCTTTAGCATACCATGCCTGTCTATCCTTTATCCACTACTGCTTTTTAAGTTCTAGTAAATTCATATTCATTGCTTCATTAGCCCCCTTAGTCTTTGCTGTCCATTTTTCTTTTCCCTTTGGTGTTTGCCAGCATTAGTGCTTCTCCTGTAAATCATAACTTCACATTATATGGTCCAAGTATTTTGTTTCATCTTTACTTTTAGATTCTCCATTCAGTGATCTAGGTTTATTTCCACAAATATTGACTGATTCAGACTTCTTGCAATGTGCAGAATCTCAAAAGTTTCATCCAAGACAGTTTAAAAGTACTTATTTTTAGACACGCAGTCTTACTTATAGTCTGTCTCTCATAGCCACGTATTATTTCTGGTAAAATAATAACTTTAACAATGTGGGCCTTTGCCAGCCATGTGATGTCTATGCTTGTTAATATCTTCTCCACATTTGCCCTAGCTTTCCTGCCAAGAAGAAAGCAGCTTAATTTCATCTGCAGAAATGACTGAGCCCAGAAAAAGAAAACCTGTCACTTCCATGAGTTCTCTATCAAATTGTAAGGAATTGAAATGCAAGATGACATAATCCAAATCTTAGCTTTTTCCCTGTACCTCCTTAATTTCAGCCATCACACTGGTACCATCTGCATATCTAAGGTTGTTACTATTTCTCCTGACAATTTTAATTTCAGCATCTGATTATTCTAGTCACACATTTCCTATGCATATTTCTCTAGCCCTTTCCCGGCTGCCATCCTTAATATTCTAAATGTGCTGCAGATTCACAGATTATTCTAGCTCTTAACAATAAATAATGCAACTCATCAAATTCACAGTCGTTGGATCAATTTTTCAGTTCAGTAACATAATCAACTATATTCTCTGTAGAACCTTGTGCCCTTGTAAAGTTGAAATGCTAAGTAAATGGCATGTTGTTTCTAGTCTCACAATAATTAATTTTAATTGCTGCCATTTGGTCTTTTTCTCATTAAGAAAGGTAAATGTATTAAATACTGCCAAGGCTTCTTCCCTGGCAACACACAGAAATGTGTCACACTACTCATTTTCAGGTTTCTCAGGTAATTTGATTACTGTCAGGAATAAATTGCATTTCATGAACCAGAGCTGCCAGTTTTCCTATAAATTGTCTTGCAGTGACAAAATTCCTGGTTACCACAGATGGAGAATCATTTCTCTAAATGCAATTATATTTTGTACCTCTGAGTACATAAGCTGTCAAACAAATTTATTTTTCACTTCTGGAAATAAATTTGTTAATTTATTCACCTAATATTTTCTCATTTGTCAGAAAGCATCATAAATGACACAGACTCTGTAGATGTGTTACTATCTCCTATGAGATACTTATTCAGACATCTTCAATAGAAAGTGTATATGGCATGCAAATTCTCCGCAGCTAGGCATTAGATAATTTAAAGAATATATATACCCCATATACTACATCTCTATTGGTATCCACTATGATGATGTTGTATCAAGCATCTTCAATTGATAATAAGCATAGCACCTCTGGTGTATTTTCACAAAGAAAGCCTCTAGTACCCCTATTTATTTCAACCCCTGCCTTGCTGCAGCCTTCCTTCAACTATAAAATATTTGCAAGGAAGTATGTCAGTCTGATAAAGGAAACCACACCGAAATAGCAGGGACCTAAAACAATCTTTTCATCTGATATCAATCCATAGATAGAATACAGAGAAGTAAATCTTTGTAGGTTCTTGCAAAAACTGAACAGCACAAGAGCAAAAAAAGGGAGCTCCTTTTCCAGACTCTTCTATTAACGATGAAGATTTCTATTAGAGGCGAATTAATTATCCTTCTTCTCTAAACTCTAATAACGAAAATGATTAATCCCGGTGTTTAGGCTCATCACCAAAAGATATTTCCTTTATGAAATATTTAATTTTACAGGCGAATTTTGGGGTTTTGTGCATGTTATCCTTCATCTTCTTCAAAAGAGATATGGTGAGGTTTTCAGGTGCAAATTAGACAGTCTTTCCACACTGCTATGATGTTCTAAAAACTAAAAGCCAGTGCCCTGATTCTTATTTTCCATGTCCTGAAAATGCAGGTAGGTGGTATAAATCACATCTAGATAGACAGCATTATATAATGATCCCAAAGCTGAGCCTGTAACTATCTCTCTTTCAATATCTCCCCAAGGAGAGGAGGTTATTCTCCAACATATTTTCTTTTGGATAATCTCTGCCCCATCAACAAAATTATGGAGAAAATTGTTTATGACCATGTACTCAAGCACGTTGTAAAGGTTCTACCTGACTTCGTCGACAGCGCAGAAGACCGACATCGGAATCCGGAGCTCCAGAAGATCGAAAGTGAAGAAGACCGACGCGAATCGCGAGTGGCAGAACATCGACAATGCAGAAGACCGACACGACGGATGACAACACCAACGCCGAGGATGCCGACATGGGGAAAGGCTGTGTGAGTATGCGGTAGTGACGGACGTTAGGGTGCGAGGCAGGTAAGTGTGGAGATTGACGGTCTGTGGGGATAGGGGTGGGTTAAGTGAGTTAGGGTTAGGGAGCGATAGGGGTGGGTTAAGTGAGTTAGGGTTAGGGAGCGATAGGGGTGGGTTAAGTGAGTTAGGGTTAGGGAGCGATAGGGGTGGGTTAAGTGAGTTAGGGTTAGGGAGCGATAGGGGCGGGTTAAATGAGTTAGGGTTAGGGAGCGGGTAGGTAAGTGTGCGATAGTGACGGACCTTAGGGTTAGGGTAAGGTTTAGTGTGGGCTTGTAAGGATTTTGGTGTGCTTGTGTTGTGTGTGTGGTTTGTGGAATGGGGATGTGTTTTGTTTATAATTGTTATTGTGGTGTGTGCAGTGTATGGGGTTTCGTGTTTGTGTACCGTCGGTTATTTCGTTGTCGGTTATGTGTGGTTTCGTGTTTATGGACTGTCGAATATGTGGTGTCGGTGATGTGGTTGTCGGTGTTGTGTGGTTTCGACTATGTCAGGTAGAACCGTTGTAAAATGCAACATCCTTACTGACAGGCAGCATGTCCTCAGTCCAGATTCAGTAGTCTAACAGTTACTTATTCACTGACATATCAAAATTCTGGCCAGCTTCTAGCAAAGAAAACGTATTGGTTATATCTTCTTAGACATTAAGAGGGCTTTTGAAACAGCAGTCCTTCCAACCAACAGCACAGACTCATAGAAAGTGGCTTCTCCTCCAAACTAGTACAGTGGTTCCAAAACTATTTGGACAATAAAACATTCAGAGTAGTGGGAGCAAACAAAACCACTCAGACTGGGAGAACCACGTGTAGGGTCACTCAAGGGTCTAGCTGTGGTCCTCTTCTGTTCACATTCTTTATTAGTAACATTCCCTGGACTTTACCACAAATAAAATGTATATTATGCACAGATGATACTGTATTGACTAGGTCTGTTGACTACACAGTAATAACCTGTCTGTAAATAATAAAAAAACACCATGATGCTGTTTGGCACAGATTAAAAACTAAAGAATGCTCATGGGCATTGCATCACTGGCCTTTCCAGATCCCTCCATCCCATCATCTTGCTGCAGAGTTATCTAGGTCAAACCTCAAATCAAAACCTCTGCTTTCATGTTCATACTGAAGTGCATGCTAACAAGTGCTAATCCAACTAAAAGTATGTTACAACAAAATATCTTACTAGATCTTTACTGAGGCCAGGTAGGCTGTGGCTATTAATGTGCTTCTTCCCAGACTGAATTATGCTTCCCTGTAATTGCCTTCCTCTCAGTCAGAAATACCACCGTCTTAAAACTGCTGAGAACAGAATTCTCAGATTCATCAATCAGGCTAACAGAAAAGATTACCAGTGTACTATAGTAAAGCAAACAGCTGGGTTCCTATAACAAGACCTATGTTACCTTGCTGCCCACACCTAAACAAATTTCAGCTCACAAACCAGACTTACCCACCCAGAAGCAACTACAGCATTCAGCAGTACAGGCCACCATTCATCCTGAGCTCTTGCAAAATGACCTTCTCCAAAACAGTACCTGCAGCATAGAATGATATTGCAAAAGATGTTAGGAACCTTGAGAACTATCTTTTAAGAAATTACTCAGCGAGAGAGCTAGAGAAAGAAAATCTGCTCAAACAGAGCACATGTAAATATTTTAGGAACATTGACTAATAGTATTGTGTTTTTCCCCTTGTATGCTGTAAGCTTTCCATTTTACCAAAGCATTTTGCCTTTTCCACTAATTGGGAGGGGATGACTTTTACAGAATTCTTTCAGAATAATTTCTTACAGTGCTTCTATTTTTATAGTTTGTATCACACATTGATTTTACAACCAAGTCATCTAACACATGGACACATTGCCAACCTTTACTTTAGTATCTAAACAGGTTATGTATGTCTACTTAAAAAAGTATTTTCTACTGTTCTTTGTTAGACCTTAGGTATCCTTAAAGTATGATAAGTTTTTTTTTTTTTACAGATTATATTTCAGTGTAATAATGTAATACTGCTGATACTGTTTGCATTGCAACTTATATGATATTTTTGTATGTAATCCTTGTTTTTAATTGCCTTTGCCTTGGTCACACAGGTCATGGCTGAAAAGAATCTTTGGAGCATTTCACTTTCCTGGTTACCATAGCATAAATATATTAATGAATAAATGAATGAATGACTCAATCAGTAAATAAATAAATAAATAAATAAATAAGGGATACAGGTTTTGAGATAAGTGGGGTAAAAAGATGTATGCATCTTAGTTATCTTAGGGATTAGACCAGAAAACCATTTAGATTTATTTTGTTTCTTATTAGAGTTCTATTTTAGAACTATTTCAAGTACATTCCTAGCAGTTAGTTCACTAACAGAAAATGAAGGTTAGTTACATCAGTAGACAAGACTGGACTGCATATACTGAAATGTACATATGATACTATGGATGCCTCTACAGGAGCGGCTATGTTATAAAAAAGTTTTAAGAAGGCTGGATTGGCTTACAACATAATGAGAACATTAGATCAAACTCTTAAATCCTGCTTTGAATTTATATATTTGGTTTAGTCAACCACAAGATCACAATATTTTTCACTCAGAAAAGAAAGACAAATATATGTACTTAGCACACCTGTAATACAAACAATAAACCACTTTATGGTAAGGGTGCTTCTTCTCAGCACTTTCTGCAACTACAGAAAACATTAACTATAACCCAGATGCCTCACAAAAAGGAATAATAAACTAGATATCATCAAAATGACTGCTTCCCTTTACTGTCAGTATAAAAATGATATGTAGATGTGGATTACATTTGGGGGACTGGTTACTTATACAAGTTATTAGATGGTTTATTTTTCTAAAATACAGAGTGTGACAAAAATGAATTAATAAACGATTCAGACTAGCAAGAATATATAAAGTCAGAATAAATGAGAAGTGTAACAAAGGATAAGAAAAATAAGTAATACAGAAAAAAAGAAGTTATGTTCTTACCATAACGTTCCATCTGTGTTGTCGATCTTCATCTACTCTTGACAGTTGGGCTACGGTTCCAATCCTTGGAACTGGTCTGGCCATTATACAGCTTGTGCCAGCGAAAAAACTCTTGAGCTAAGAGTCTACCCACAATGCCCCTCTCTACAATACCTCAGATCGAGTTTGCAGACTTATAGAAAAATAGAAGGAAGCTAAACTAAATGAAGAAGCCATATTCAAGGTGTGTCCTAACAAGACACCCAGGAAAAAGTTCACTCCTCCAAGAATCCATAGGAGGGGGATGGAAGGTGGGATGTCAAGAACAGATGGAACGCTATGGTAAGAACATAACTTCTTTATCTGATGTTGTCAATCTTCATCTATTCTTGACAGTTGGGACAGAGTCCCCAGCTACTATACATCCTGGGTGGCACTATGGAAGGATATTCCTGAGAACCATAGAACCAAAGGAAGCTCTTCCCCTGGAGACCAAATCCAGTTTGTAATGAGTAATAAAAGTATGTGGGTAGCCCATATTGCTGCTGCGCATATTTCACTCATGGAGCCTTAGAATGGAAAACAACTGAACTGGTCATTGATCTGGTGGAATGTGCCTTCACCGGCACAGGTAACTTGAGATTCTTTCTATTATAAATGTAAGTAATGCAATCTCTTACCCATTTTGACAAGGTAACCTTAGAGACAGATTTTCCTAAGATTGTGCTAGAATAGGATACAAACAACTGTTCTGATTTCCTAAATTCTTTAGCTCTGCTGAGGTAGAAATGTAATTGCCTGTGAACATCCAACAAGTGTAGGCACTATTCCCATTTGTTGGAAAAATTGGGAAAGAAAACAGGCAAGCCTATGGCTTGATTAATGTTGGACTCTGAGATAACCGTCAGAAGAAAGGGTGGATTGGTTCTGACTGTAACTCTATCCTTAATGGAAAATTAAGGGGGGGTTGAACTTAAGGCCTGCAATTCAGACACTCTTCTTGCAGAGGTTATAGCTATGAAGAGAAGCATTTTCCAAGAAAGAAATTTAAGTCACATGTCACTGCTGGCTCAAAGGGGGTAAGTACCAGTGATTGCAGAACAACAGTCAGGTCCCATGGGGGTAGAGGATCTTTAAATGGAGGCTTTAATAGTATAGTTCCCTTGAGAAAGACTTTACATAGTCTATGTGAAATTAAAGGGAGGTCTTCAAAGCTATTATGGAAATTAGAGATGGCAGCTAGAATGACTTTAACTGTGAAGGCGGAAGCTCCTTTAGCAAAAAGGATGGCCAGAAACTCTAAAACTTTTTCCACAGGAGCTGAAAAAGGGTCTAGACCATTATCACAAGCCCAGAATAAAAATCTCTTCCACTTAGTAAGGTACAGCTTCCTGGTGGATGATTTATGCGATGCCAGCAAACTTTTTTCACACGGGGGATGGTATATCATTGTGCCTGGCGACTATCAGAATTGGAGGAACCAAGCAGTTAGTTTAAGACTTTGAAGACTGGAATGCACTAGTCCCTGAGGGTGAGACAGTAGGTCTGGAACTGGGTCCAGAATCCATGGACAGTGAACTAGATGAGGCCATAGGAAGGGAAACCAAATTTGTTGAGGCCAGTAACGTGCAACAAGGATCACTTTACTTCTCAACCTGGCTGCTTTCTTGAGAAAGAGTTGGATCAAAGGGAAAAGAAGGAATGCATAGAGCAGACCAGGGGGGCCAGTCGAGGAGAAGACCATCTCTTGGGGCTATTAGGGCAAAGTAGGTTCAGCACTTGTTGTTGTGGGTAATGCAAAAAGGTCTCAGCAAGGCTGGCCCCAGCGACGAAAGATCTTCTTCACTATATCGGGATTGACAGACCACTTGTGAGGCAGTATAATGCATCTGCTTAGTTTGTCTGCTATCACATTTGAACTCGCCAGGATGTGCATTGCTATCAGAAAGCGGTTGGAGGGAATGGCCCATTGCCACACTCTGAGGGCTTCTCAACACAGGGGGTAGAATTTAGTTCCCCCTTGTTTGTTGATGTACCAGACTACAGACATTGTCTGATTGGATTGCAATCGTTCCTTAAGGGAGGACAGATTGAAATGCTTGCAATGCTAATAGCACTGCCCTTAACTCTAGGATGTTGATATGCAGATTGGCTTCTATCGGGGACCAAGTGCTTTAGGCTGTCTTTCCCAGATAATGCCCCCCACCCCATCTGGGAGGCATCCATGGTCACTATGACCTTGGGTTGAGGAGGGACAAAGGGGCGGCCCAAAAGAATCTCTTCAGATTCCATCCACCAGGATAGGTCCTTTTTGCAGTAACTGGTGATAGAAATGTAATAGTTCATTGGATGAGTTACAACAGACCATTGATTTGAAAGAAGCCATTGCAGTAACCTCATGTTGAATCTCGCTAGCGGTACCAGAGTGATAGCTGCTGCCATGGACCCCAACGCCTGAAGCACCAGTAAAGCTAGTACTTTGTTTGTGCATAGGATAGAATGTACTTGGGGTTTTATCTTCTGTAATCTGTGAAGGTGAGGGATGATACACATGAGAGGGCATCTAAATGAGCTCCTATGAATTCTATATCCTAACAGAGAGTCAGTTGAGACTTCATATGACTGACCGTGATGCCAGGATGCAGGAGCAATTGTAGGGTGAATTCTGTTGTCTGAAATAGTAGACGTCTGGTGGAAGCAGTGATGAGCCAGTTGTCTAGATATGGAAACACCTGGAATCTGTGCAGTCTCAAGTGAGCTGTTACTGCTGTCATGCACCTGTAGAACACTCTGGGGGCTGTAGTGAGACCAAAGAGCAGCACTCTGAACTGAAAGTAACTGGCTCCTAGCCAAAAGCAGAGAAACCTTCTTGAGCATTTGTCCATCTTTAAGTGGTAATATGCATCTTGAAGGTCTATTGAACACATCCAACCATCTCCCTCTAGAAAGGGAAGTATACACTGAAACATGACATCCAGAATTTGGACTGTTGAATAAATTTGTTTAGAATGCTGAGATCCAAAACTGGTCTTCAGTTCCCCTGTCTTTTTTGGCACTAAAAAGAACCTTGAGTAAAATCTGAATCCTACCTGGTCTGGTGGGACTTTTTGGATGACTCTTTTTTTTCTAGCAACTTTTGTATTTCTAAGGCTGCTTGGTCCCTCTGATTGGGTGGAACATTGGGGAGTCTTGTTCAATTTCTTGGATAAAAAGTGAAGGGAATAAGGTAACCTCTGATAATAATTCTCAGCACCCAGGTATTTGTGGTTATTTGTCACCAGGCTGTTAGGTGCAAAGAAAATCCTCCCCCGACTGCTTCCAGAGGTAAGCAATCAGGCCCCCTTTCAGGAGCGCTGCTAGAGTTCACCAAAGAAGGAACTCTGGAACCCTGATTCTGTGGACCACTCCTGTCTCTAGGATGGGGTCTTCCATTAGAGTACCCCCTCTGCCCTGAGTGGAGTCTCCACCATGTATGTCCTAGAAAGACCTCTGGGACATTTTGAACCAAATCTGATTCCTAGAATAGGATCTTTGGGGAGCAGAAAAATATATGCCCACTGCAGACAGGGTCTTTTCACCTTTCTCACACCTGGCTAGAGTTTCTTTGACTTTGGGGCTGAACAAAGAAGAGCTGTCAAAAGGAGCACTGACAAAGGAAGGCTTGAATAGCTCTGCAAACTCACAAAGGTGCATTCAAGCGTGTCGTTGAATTGCAACACCTGAACCAGCTGACCTGGTCACCCCTTTGGCTACATGTGCAATAAGCCTCATGGACGAATTAGAAATAGACTCCAGGGTAGCTAACTGGGAGGCGACTTTTTCCTGGACCCCCCCTCAGATACAGCTCCTGCTAGGGTATCCCATAGCTCCTTGATCAGATCCCTCTGGAGCCTAGTGAAATATGCCATGAAATTCAAGAACCTAAGGGTGAAGGTTGATGATGCATAAACCTGCTTTCCAAATCTGTCCATCACCCTAGACTCCCATTTAGGGAGATGAACAGAGGAACTTTCCTCAGCTATTTCCTTTTAGTGGCAGCTGCCACCACCATGGCATCTACTGCTAATCCTTTCACCCAGTGCTGGTGGTCTTCAGGAGTGGAAAGTATTTTATCTGGTCTCTGGGGAATTGGTTCTATTGGATCAGGGGCCTTTCAAGCCTACTGAGAGATCAACTTAATGAGATTGCCGATGGCAGGAGTCACCCAGGAAGTAGATGGGTGAGCTCCAAAAGCTTGCAAGTACATAGACTCCTCAGAGGTAGGATCTTTGGGCTTCGAGTTACCTGTCTGTTTAAGGATCTCTAGAATGTCTCCAAAGGAGATGTCTTCCGGTCATGACCGGGGAGAACCCTCCCCATCATTGAAATCCATGTCCTTGGTGACAGACTCTTCAGGGGAATCCAGGTCTTTCCTGTTACACAGCTTCTTCTGAGGGGGATTTTCAGTGAGCATTTCTGAAGAGGACTCAGAAGAGGGGTGATCCTTAGTCAGAATCTCTTGCATCCTTGGAGCTCGCTGTCCGGGCACTGAGGTTGGTGGAAGCTCCAGGTAACAGGGGTCATGGGGTAAGACTCCAGTAACACAGCAGCAACCTGGGAACTTGTGGTGGTCAAAGCCGTCTCCATAGCCTGAAAGGCAGGCCCCCCTGAAGATGGATGGGAACCCAGAACCAAGACAGACAAACTCAGAACTGGGGTCACACCACACTCTGAGAGACCCATGTCCAAAGCTGGAGCCGAGGAAAGACCCACAGCCATCGTAGTTTGAAGAGGTAAGGACAACTCTAAATAAAAAACAGGAATTGACTTAACCCCCCCCAGACCCAACAGTGGAGGCATGATCCCCAGGACCCATTGGCTCCAAAGGCACCGAAGGAGTCAGCCATGCCCAGAACCGAAGACAAGGATGTTGTCAGTGCTGGGGCCATAGGAACCCGTGGGGTTGGAGTCAACAACTCTAATGTCTCTGGGGGGGGTCAGAGGAGGAATATATGTTTTAGTGCTGGGGGAATAGTCCCTTGCTCCAGGTGAGAGAGGGGGTGAGAAGAAGGTGGAAGACCCCTAGCTGTCAGAAGCTGGTCCACGAATCTCACTATGTCTACTTCAGAAAGACTCCTTGAGGAGTGAATGGACAGTCTGGAGAGAGATTCTGGCCTTTCTATAAATGGGCTAGGAAGTTGACCCAGGAAGGGGTCAATAGATGGGGAATATCTCATCCTGGGTGCATAGAAATTTCAGTATTCAGCACCGAAGTAGAAGGTATAACCTGCAGAGCAGCTGTCGGCACCAACGTGTGAACTAGGGAAGCCGGTGCCAAAGCCAATGTCATTACCAGTGCCAGTGCTTTAGCCAGTGTCAATGACACCAAAGTAGCAGTTGGTGCTGAGGAATCAGTATGTTCTGTGAGATTCAGAACCTTTGGTTTTGGTTCCAAAAGGAACCAACTGTCAGGTACTTAAGTTTTTTTAGATGTAGGTGGCAATGGAGATGTCAGCACCGAATGACTGGCTTTGGAACCAGAGGCCTGAAGGGGCTTATCAGCCTTGGACAAAGCTTCTTCAAAGGGGTTTTAAGAAAACCTTTAAGTATGAGTTTATTAGGACTTTCTACCAGGACCCTAGTTCTGAAGTCCTGGCAGATAGAGTACTGTAAATCCAAATGAGAAGCTCCCAAACAATAAACACAAGAATCATGCCTGTCCGAGTTAGGCATTTTTCTACTGCACTCTTGGCACTGCTTAAATCCAATGATAGTCTTAGACTTTTCTGCCATATTGGAAGAAAGGAAGGCAAAAACCCAGTCAAAAAAGGTATACCACACACTCACACACTCACAAAGAATAAAAAAGGGAACGATTCTACTAACAATGGTAAGAAGAATTACCAAATGGTAGTTAGGAAAGGAGAGAGGAGGAACTACCAACTATGGTAGAAGAGCATACCAACAGGTACAGGAATTAAACCACTCACACAAGAAAAATGGGTAGATAAAAGCTAAGAAATATTAAAAGGGTATTAACTAAGACAGAAAGATGGAGGATGAATAATTTTAAGACTTTACTGAGCTGCGAGAGAAGAGTCGGGTAACGCATCTTTCTATGAGTGGCAAATGAGATCTGAGGTAATGTAGAGAGGGGCATTGTGAGCAGGCCCTTGGCTCGAAAGTTTTCTGGCTGTCATGAGCTGTATAATGGCCGGATCAGTTAAGAAGATCGAAATGATAACCAAACTGTCAAGAATAGATGAAGATTGACAACATCACATTATTTGTTGCTGGAGATGTAATATGATTAGAATAGACTGGCAACATTATTTTTTATTACAAATTGCTAATAGAATTATGGACAAAGTTCCATTCATTTACCTAAGCTTTATGGTTTGAAAAGTTTCGATTATCTAAAAATTTACTGATGACTAATGCTTCAACTTCTCATTGTGTTAGAAAAGATATGTTTGTTGTTTTTTAATGTCTTCTGGTCACTCGAAAGACAATAACTGAAAACTGGAAGAAATATATTACTCATTCATTCTCTGATTTTGTGAACATGACCACTAATGTTTCTGAAAAAGAAATTAACACTATTAAAAGGAGATCAAAAGGAACATGAATTAATTATATATTGCATTAAACTGGTCTCATTATTAGATAAATACAAAAAAAGATCATCTGTAATAGCATTACTATTCATATAAATTGAACTACATTGCAGTATGAAGGATTATTATTGAGTTTTATTCAGGATAATTAACATACCTTGTATACAGTGTAAATAGTTAAGGCAGTGCTTATTGTATTTTACTTTTTTATTATAGTTGAGAAAGTAGTAAACTGCTATACTAATAAGTCATATTTGTACTTGTCAAATATTCAAAATACTGTGTTTTAAAGTTTGGAGCATTAACATTTGTTACTGACATATGAAATGTAATGAAAATTGTTAAAAAAAATGACTGCTATCCTTCATTTTTCATTCTCCCACCAAATAAATGTCTACTTCAATTAATTCAACAAAGTTATTTTACAGATTTTGTTCTGAACCCACAGGTCAGTTAGAAACACACCTCCTATATTTCCTTGTATCACCAACCCACTAAAAAGGCATCAACCACAAATGGTTGAAATTCAGTCCATTAACACAGTGGTACACATGCACTCTCTACACCTCCTGCTAATTATATATACTAATTTTGAGATTACAAAACCGAGGAGAAAGGGCAAAATCCCAGTCCCCACTGTATAGCAATCACGCAAAAAAAAAAAAACACTGGTATCCTACAATTAACTGGCAGTTTGAAAATAACAACCCACCTAACTAAACGTTCAATACAATGAATGTACAACTAATCACCCTGCACTCATGGATATATATATATATATATATATATATATATATATATATATATATATATATACATACATATATATAATTTCCATCAACCGCACAAGTGAACCTTCACAAAAAAAAGTGTAATGGATGGAAAACTACCAAAGAACATACCTCTCAGCTGTACAGATTTTCACAGAATGTCCATATTTTTGCCTCATATTTTTCATCTGCTTCTCATAAAACTATGGTTTTCTGGCAAATCACTGGCAAATCGTTGAGGATTGAAGTCAGAAAATAATGGCAGACATTTGAGTTGCAGACTTTATATCTTTTAGAAATTTCATGCTAATGCAAAACCTGTTGCTCTATCAACTTTCCAAGTTTGTAAGAGCAATATTTAGAAAGTGCCCCTATTTTGGGGCCTTTGTCTACCCATTATTTGTGGCTTTGTCCAGATTTCATGCTCTAAGAGGTTGAGAGGTACGCCAAAGAATCCAGCACTCAAGCTATAAAATTAATTTACATGTAATAATGGCACTCAGACAAACATAAAGTTATTGAAAATGTATTATCCAACAACACTCAAAGCATTTTCACTGTAACCCACAACTTCATCAGTGGAAATATAAGATCCTTCTTAACCAGGTTAGCAAAATAATTTTTTTTTTTTTTTTTTTTTTAATGTGTTTATAATTATACATATCAGTCTGTTCGACATACTATGTTTTTTTTTTATATACGATCAGTTGGTATTGTACTGTTTTTTTTCTCACATTGATATATCCTGTGTGGTTTTTTTTCATTTGTTATTTGTTATTTCTTGTTATGAAAAGTGAAAATTAAATAAAAAATTTTTTGAAAAAAAAAAGATCCTTCTTAACCATGGATAATCAAAACTTCGAATGCCTGATAAAGCACTAAATGAGTTTAATTCACAAAGATTCAAAACACTTAAAATTAAATCACACAAATTGGGGGGAAAAAATCTACATTTTTGGCAGGAGGACAAGTCCCCCCCCTGCACATCCCCCACATCCCCTGCTAATCATATATGCCAACTCAGAGATTGCAAAACAGTAGCAGAAGGGCAAAATCTCACTCCCCCGCTATATAGAAATCCCACAAAAGAAACATTGGCATCCTGCAGTGAATCAGCATATCTGCAAAACAACCCACCTGATTAAACATTCAATACGATTAATGTATGACCAAGCAGACTGCACTTGTATATATCTACATACCTACATTAACACACAGAATCCCAACAGGGAAATGTCAAAATTACAAATGCTTACACATTCTGTGCATTCTCCAAGGATTATCCCAGAGTGGAGCAAGCCAAGTACAAGTATTTTTGCAGGGGGGCAAGCCCCTCTACACCCCCAACACCCCCTGCTAATTATACATACATATATATATATATATATATATATATATATATATATATATATATATATATATATATACATATATATGTATATACACACACACACACACACACAAACACATACATATGCACATTAACGCTAAGATCACACAATCACCGGGGAAGGGAAAATTACCCTATCCAGGAACTGCCAATCTTGTACAACTGTCAAACATCTGTGTGTGTCGATAAAATGGTGTCAACCAAAACAGCTGTTGTTGGTGTAAGTGCATAGTCAATCCAGTGCCTTACACCTGTATATATATATATATATACACACACACACACACACACACACACACACACACACACACACACACACACACACACACACACACTCTCTCTCTCTCTCTCTACATACATACATACATACATATATATATATATATATATATATATATATATATATATATATAGTCAAAAATTCATTTAAAATGTAATAATGGCACTCAGACAAATATAAACTTACTGAAATACTCATTGTTCAGACAACATCTGTCACTCATCCCTCTCCAACATAGATGATGGGGTACTTTGTTTAGATGCTTTATTACTAGAAACACATCAGGATGGATAGTAGCATCATAAAATATTAACTAACTGATTAACCGACAGACCTTACAGAAATACATGCTTACATCTCAACAGCTTCTTACTACAAAATGGCAGTCAGGCTCACACGTGATCAGTATTTATACACTTGTGCAAACCCTTAGATAGCTTCTTAAAGGTACATACACACACATTGATCTACATCCTCCCTTTTAAAAAGATTGTCCTTAGCAAAAAATAACATTGGAGTTAGACATGCATTATTATAGACATTAGAAATAAACACAATGTTCATGTCCAAGTTGCCGTGTATCTATTACATGGTCTGGGGATACGACTGGATCTGGTAACATAACAATCTGGACTGGATTTAGTAATAGGGACAGCTTTCTGTGAACAGCTTGCATCAGGAATGAGAATATTCTCTAGAAATGGAACACTGGACAACTCACTCTGCGATGAACAGTCTTCCTCACAGGCTATGTGCTGTGATATAGGCTCGGACACCATTATTAAATGCTTCTGATTCCACCTAAATACTGCTCCTTGTGATTCCACAATGTACAGTCTCAGCTCTCGGCATATATTCTTCATGACTCCAGTCCAATCATAACCTTTGGATGTTTGCATCCTTAGCACTTCTCCTTTTAGTAATGGATTGAGCAGTTTGCTGGTCTTATCACAGTAGGACTTCTGGGTTAAATGCTTCTTCAACAGATTGGTTTTCACTTACCTATTGTTCTTGACACATGTAACCAGCAATTGACTACTGATTGGTAATGTGGTTCTGGTTTGTCTTGTCAGAAGCTTTTGGGCAGGTGAACCAAGGTGTTTATCACATGAAATGTTTCTGAGATTCAAGAGATTCAGGAAAACATCACTAGTGTCTTGTCTGGACTTCTCTAGTAACTATTTTGCACTTTGAACCTCATGTTCTACCAAACCATTTGACTGCGGATACTCTGGGCTAGTTATGACATGAGGCAAATCTTTTGAACTTTTGGCTTGTAAACTGCATGCCATTAGCAGAAATAATTTTTGTGGACTACCATGAATTGCAAAATGAGGTTTCATCTTAGAAATGACAGTACTGGAGGCTAGATTAGGAAGTAGGTCATTCTCAAACCAATTTGAATAGAAGTCTACTAACACCAAATAATGCTGACCATTCCATTCAAAAATGTCGGTGACTACTGTCGACCAAGGTAGTTCAGGAATCTGGTTTAGCTGAAGTGGTTCTTTCTGTTGATGTGGCTTAGTACTGTTACACATAGAACAAGATGAAAGTACTCTCTCAATGTCTTGTGACATAGAAGGCCAAAATACTAGTCCTCTCACTTTTCTTTTGGTAGCCTGCTCCTGGGTGACCACAATGCAAGATAGTAATGTACTCTTGTTGAAAGGACTTTGGAACAATTACTTTCAGACCTTTCTTAAAGATACCATTGACAAAATCCAATCTCTGTATGGAAAATAAGGTTGCACTTCTTGAGGTAAACCAGATTGCTTTGACAGCCATCCTTGACTGATAAAGTGGTTGAGCCTCTATAAAACAGGATCTGTGGCTGTGTGATCTCTCATCTCATCAAGACATGTGGAAGAAAAATTTCTCACTTCCATGACTTCAAAATCAAGGTTCTCATTCTCATGCTGTTCTGTGGTGTTTCTGGGCGATCTGGATAATGTATCAGCAAGATAAAGTTTGCCTTTCTTGTAGACAAGAGTGAAATTATACTTTAGCAATACATCATGCATTGCAATCTGGCTGGAGCAGAATGCATAGTCTTTCTCAGGATAGTGACTAAAGGTTGGTGGTCTGTTTCGATCTGGATAGGTCTACCATAAATAAAATCATGGAACTTTGAACATGCGAACACACTTGCCAAAAGTTCTTTCTTGATCGGAGCATACTGCATTTTTGTTTGGGCAAGAGTTCTCGATGCATAGACAACAGGTTGACCCTCTTGTAGAATGACTGCACATAGACCAAATCTCAATGCATCACATGAAAGAGTGACTGTCTTGTGAACATCATAGTATCTGAGATATGGCGGACTGGCAATTCAATGCTCTTTGGTGTTGCTGTAACCAAGACCATGATACATCTTTACATTTCAGCTCTCTAAGAGTACTAAAGGATGGCTCAAATCTGGAATGAACTTGCCTAGATAGTTAACCATGCCAAGAAAACATTGCCGGGCTTAAACATTGTCTGGAGCTGGCATATCGAGAATGGCTGTTTGCTTAGAAGGGTCTGGTCATAGGGCTGAACTAGTAGATAAATGACAAACATAAGTAACTTCTTGCAGTCTAAATTTGCATTTCTGTGGATTGAGCTTAAGATTCACTTGATGTGCTCTTTTCAGAACTTTTCTGAGGTTTCTGTCATGTTCAGCTTCACCATTATCTCCTACTAGTATGTCATCTACTATAATAGCACAAGGATACCCAGAAAAATATTGCTCCATTCGATGTTGAGAGACTTCACTTGGAGAATTTATCCCAGATGGCATTGTCAAAAATCTGTACCTCCCAAATGGAGTACTGAAAATAGTGAGCAATGAGGATTCCTTGTCAAGCTGCATTTGCTAAAATGAATTCTTTCCATCTAAGACAGAAAAAAATAGTGGCATTTGGCATCAGGGCTGCGACTTCTTTGACTGTGTGCATTGGATGATGATGTTTTTTTAGTGCTTTGTTCAAATCTCATGGATCAATACATATTCTGATGTCATCTGAGCTTTTCTTATGAACTATCACCATGGAAGATACCCACTCAGTTGGTTCATCTATGGGACAAATCACACCTTGTCACACCATTTTATCTAGTTTGGCTTTGACTCTGTCCTGCATGGCTATTGGAACTTTCTGGGCTGGCCCGATAACTGGACTGATATCTGGGTCTAACTTCATGGAGTACACAACTGGAAGCTTCCCTAGCTTGTCTTCAAAAAGATCAGCATAGGTAGATAAAATATACTGGGCAAAATTAGAGTAGTGGTCTTTCAAGCTAACCTGATGGACTTCCTTATTAAATGAAAGCAGTCCCATTTTTAAACTGTCTCTGAGCCCTAATAATGTCTAGACATGCCTCTTGACCACATAAAATAACAAGTCATAACTTCTCCCAGCACAGTAACATGAAAGCACTACTGAGCCTTCCAGTCTGAATTTCTTCACCACCATAAGCAACAGGCTTTGCACACTTTGCCAAATCAAGCCTTTCACCATGACACACTCTAGCAAATGCTTCTGCTGACAAAACATTACACTTGGAACCTGTGTCAACTTTGAGCTCAATGGGTGTTCCATTTGTCTGAACGGTACAAAATACCTCATTCTTTGCCCTTAAATCTACTGCATTGACTGTGTCATAAAGCACTGACACACTATCAACATAAAGAGTAGGACTGCAGAGTTCTAATTCATCAACTCATTTCTTAAAATGTTCCCTTTTAATAAAATCACATGGGCCTTTTGATTTACAAAACCTCTTGAAATGATTCAATTTATTGCATTTGTGGTATTGGTGACCAAAAGGTAAACATTTTCCCTTTTATATTCATGATTTCCACCACAGATATGACAGTTGGCAGTGAAACTGGGTGGGGGTCCATGCTTTGAGTTTGCTGACTCACTCTTATGCTTCACTGAGACTGTGCAAACCCTGGAATTTTCTGAAAAGCTCTGGGTTTTACCAGTGGGTGCTGCAGGGGGTACAGTTGCTGCCATGTGCTTGGGCCTGTTTCTTTTAGCCATGTGCTGCATACTATCAACATGAGCTCTAGAAGTTATTGGAAACATGCAGCTCTCATTTGTAAGCATATTTGTGTGCTTTTCTATGAGCTCATATATCTGACAAATTTCAATGGCCTTATTCAAAGGTAAGTTACTGTCACTAAGCAAAATCTTTCTCACAGCATCATCTTTAATACCACACACAAGTCTGTCTTTTATCAGCTAATCCCTTAAATCACCAAATCTGTATGTTTTATCCTTATTCCTCAACTTAGTTATTTATGCTGCAAAAGTTTCACCAGGCTTTTGATCCCTTGTATAAAATAAGTGCAGTTCCATCGTAACATTTGTCTGGGGATTACACATTTCTCTAAATTTATATTTTAAGCACTCAGGGACCACCCTTGACTCTCAGCTGGTACAACAACATGGCTTTTTCCCCCTCTCCTGCAAAGATGACAGGTGCATACACAAATGAATGCTCACTTTCAATGGCTTCTGACTCAGCTAAATCAAGCAGAGTAAATGCCTTTGTATGATCATCTTTATCAGAGAATGTAGCCTTATGAAAATGTACTCTTGCTCAAACATTCTCCAGTTCTCTGCAATATTATTGTCAAACACAATTTGCTGGACAGTTCTGGGGTTTACCAGTGGGTGCTGCAGGGGCTATAGTTGTTGCCATGTGCCTGGGCCTGTTTCTTTTCACCACATGCTGCATACTATCATCATGAGCTCTAGAAGTTACTTGGAACATGCATCTCACATTTGTAAGTATATTTGTGTGCTTTTCTGTGAGCTCATATATCTGACAAATCTCAGTGGCCTTATTCAAAGTTAAATCGCTATCACAAAGTAAAATATTTTTCATAGCATCATCTTTAATACCACACACAAATCTGTCTTTTATCACTTCATCTCTTAAATCACCAAATCTGCATGTTTTAGCCTTATTCCTCAAGTCAGTTATATATGCTGCAAAGGTTTCACCAGGCTTTTGGTCCCTTGTATAAAGCAAGTACCATACCATTGTAACATTATTTGGGGGGGTTACACATTTCTCTAAATTTATGTTTTAAGCACTCAAGATCCTCCCTTCACTCAGCCGGTACAACAATATGATGGTTCCCCCTCTCCTGCAAAGACAACATGTGTATACACAAATGAACGCTCCCTTTTCAATGGCTTCTGACCCAGCTAAATTAAGTAGAATAAATGCCTTTGTATGGTCATCTTTATCAGAAAATGCAGCCTATATGAAAATGTCATACTCTTGCTCAAACACTCTGCAATATTATTGTCAAACGCAAGTGCACTGGGTTTTCGAAATCTGTCTGCCATGCCCACAAAGTATGCACAAATACTCTGAAAACATGGCCCTTGTAATTATGTATGAACAAGCTGTTCTCACAATAAAGCTTGGAAAAACATTGAGCTGCACAATAAACTCTTCAAAAATACTGTACTTTGTGAAATATGCTATGGAATGGCTTTATTTTGCAAAATAAATTTACTGTAATACGGCAAAAAACTGCAAACACTTTACACACTTCTGATAACTCAGATATCTTTAATCAATATGAAAAATATGTCCTTAGTGAAAAATGTGATCATTTCTTCTTATTTTATACATTCTATGCAATTCAGACTTTGTTTCGACCATTTTCTGTAGTAATTAAAATATCTTTATCAATATCGGACATATTGGTTTATTCAAATATTGTTTAGAGCATTCTGTATGCCTCATTTCAAATTTTGTAAATAAGAAATTATATGAGCAAGTTTTAACAGCTGAAATTTATTTCTGACCTGTTTTGCAAATTATGTGTGCAGTAGGGATGATCCACTCCTGTATATTCTTCCAATTTTAACTAAGTGCCTATTGGTCTCAAAACTGAAGAATCTGGATCCCATTCTGGCACCATGTCCTTTTAGACATTCCAATTCTGACACCATGTCACCAGTCTCTCTCTCTCTCTATAACATAGATGAGTAGTTCATTTATATGCTTTATTACATAGAAACACATCAGGATAGATAGCAGCATCATAAAATATAAACAAACTGATTAACAGACAGACCTTGCATAAATACATTCTTACATCTCAACAGCTTACTACAAAATGGAGGTCAGGCTCCATGTGCACAGTATTTATACACTTATGCAAGTCCTTAGATAGCTTCTTAAAGGTACATATACACACACATTGATCTACAACATCCAAACCAGTTTCAGTGCAAAGCACAACTTCATCAGTGCAAATAAAAGATCCTTATTAACCCTAGATAATCAAAACATTGAACGCCTGTCATTATACTGAAAGAGTTCAAATCACAAAGACTCAAAAACAATTAAAATCAAATCACACAAATTAAAAAAAAAGACAAAATCTACTTTTTTGTAGGAGAGCAAGTCCCCCCTGCACGCCCACACTCCCTTCTAAATATATATATATATATATATATATGTATGTATATATATACATATATATATATATATATATATATATATATATATATATATAAAATATATATATATATATATATATATATATAGAGAGAGAGAGATAGCTATATAGATAAATTTATATATATATATATATATATATATATAGAGAGAGAGAGAGAGAGAGAGGGAGAGATGCAGATATAAAGACACACACACACACACACACACACACATATATAGATAGATATAAATAGATACATATAAGTATATATATATATATATATATATATATATATATATATATATATATATTTACTTATATATGTATATATATATATATATATATATATATATATATATAGAGAGAGAGAGAGAGAGAGAGACAGAGCGCTTCTTCTTCCATTCTCTGAAGCTTAACACAGGATGGACTTAATGAACTCAGATAAACTGCTTGGAATCCATTCCAAATCACCCATTGCACTCAAAAGTGCTTTTTAAAGGAGGACACTCCCTACACATCCATGTTCATAGGTTCATAGGTTGGTACTAGGCTATCGGCTGACCTAGCCATAACAATTCCCTGGTTATTTCTTCCCACACTATTTACTTCTCTGGACCCGTGCCTAGCAGGGTGACTGACGTGATTCCCGGGGTGAATTTCCTTTCTCCCATCCAATCATCAAGGTTCCTTTTGAAGTGGGCCAAAGAGGCACTCTGCTTGACATGTATGGACAGTCTATTCCAGAGTCTGGGGAGTCTCTGGGTCAGGAACCTATCCCTCCAGTATGTTCTGTTTATTGTGATGACAAGGTTTAGATCCCTGGAGCATGTGGCTCTGAGGGATTGGGATTTCTTTAAGTGTAGCATGTCCAACAGCTCTGGGTTTGACATGGCCTTGTATGTTAAGCAGAGAGCGCCTCAGAGTAGACAATATATGACAGAGTATAGCTGGAGTTTTTTTAAGGCAGTCAGCATAGGGCATCTGCTTTAGGCCTGTGCTTGTTTTAGTGAGGTATTTCTGTGGCCTTTCCAGTTGTTGCAGATATCTTGAGAGGTACATACCAAATGGGGCATTGTATTCCATAATGGGTCTAATGAGGGGTGAGTACAGTGGGACAATGACCTCCTATTTTCTGGATGAAAAGTCCTTAGTGATGAGGTGTGCCACATAGAAGGATTTCCTGACTGCTGTGGTGATGTGGTTATTGAAGGTGAGACCACAGTTCACCTGTGTCCCTAAGTCTTTTATCACACTTTCTGTGTTTAGTGTACTGCCACCTATGTGGTAATTCATGCGCACATGTTTTTTTCCCAAAGGAGATAACTATAAATTTCTTGGCATTGAGCTTGTGCCCATGGCTCTGGCACCAAGCATCTGTTTCTTTAAGGCCCTTTTGTAGAGTATCCACATCATTTGGGGATTCAATAATGGCTCCCAGTTTGCAGTCACCTGTGATCTTTGTTAGGCAGAGTCCCTTAGTGTTGGCCTGTACTTCAGAGAAGTAGATGCCAAACAAGAGAGGTCCCAGGACTGAACCCTGAGATACTCCACTTGTCACTTGTCTGCAGCTGGATTTGGAGTCAACTACTTTTGCAGTGTGGGTTCTGTCAGTAAGCCAGTCGGCAACTCATCGAGTGACATAGGGATTAATGCCTAGCTTAGTAAGTTTATCTATGATTCCAGAGTGGGGGATGGAGTCAAAGGCCTTAGTGAGGTCCAGATAGGTTGTGTGAACTGCCTTATCCTCGTCCACGGCTCTGGATACTGATTTGAGGAAGTCAATCAGGTTCAGGAGACAAGATCGGCCCTTCACTAACCCAAACTGGATGGGGTCCAGTGTTTTAAGGTTCCCAATGTCTCTGTTTATAAGTTCCATGATAATACGTTCCATGGCCTTGCAGATCAGGCTCATCAGACTGATGGGGCAGTAGTTCCCGGGATCCAAGGTGGATCCCCCCTTGTGGAGTGGGATAACTGTAGCTGTGAGCCACTCAGTGGTCACTAAGCCTGAGGTGAGGGTATGATTAAACATGTCACTTAGGTGAGGTGCCAGTTCATTTTGTAGTTCATGTAGTACACAGCCCAGGATGTCATCTGGTCCCATGGATGCTGTATTCTTAGCTTTGGAGAGTGCGTATTTTACCTGTGTGGCCGTTATTACCGGAATTTGGCAATCTTCCAGTATTGAGATGGGCCATTTAGGAGGTGAGGGGGGGGGGTGAAGTTGGCATTGAATCGATCTGCCAGGATATTGGCAATATCCTTGGGATCAGTATATTTAATGCCATTCTGTTGTAACTCAGAGCAGATCTGAGCATTGCCATTTAGATTCTTGACATAGTTATAGAATGCCTTGTGGTTGTCTTTGGAATCTTTGGCAATTTTATTTTCGTAACTAGCTTTGAAGGATTTTATGAGGGATCTCAGCTTCTTACTGAGGCCGGTAAGGAAGTGTTTTGCATCGTGGGATTTTCCTCTTTTCTGCAACAGTTTCTTCCTTTTGTTGTAAAGTTTGTTTATGGCAGGGGACCACCAGATTGGTTTCCTTTTTTTGGAGGAGAGCATCTTGGTTCTATTTGGGATGGCACAATTCATGCATGAGTGGATGTGCTCGTACAGTGCCTTAGTGTAGGACTCAGCAGTCGAACGTTCAGTTCCCATCTGCATGGATATCATGAAGTTTGTAACTTCTGACTTGAGTAGCATGAAGTTGGCTTTGGAGAAGTTTTTTATGGAGGTTTCCTTACTGGGGGGTGGGAATGGGATGTGGATATTAAGGGTGATTAGCTTATGGTCTGACCTGACCAACGAAGGGGTGACCATAGGTGTGGAGCATCGATTTCCCATGTTGGTAATGACCAGGTCTAGGATACTGGACCCCCTAGTGAGACTATGGATTAGTTGATCCAGGGCATTGGAATTTATGAATTCCAAGAACCGTTGGGCAAAGATGTTGGTACAAGAGTATTTTTCCCAGTTAATGGCAGGGTAGTTAAAATCACCCAGTAGTATTAGAGTGTTTGGTTGTATATTAATATTTTCCAGTACGTGTAGAAAGGTGTAGTGAGAATCTTGGGGCATGGTGGGGAATCTGTAGCAAGCTGCAGTTTGGATTGCAGTCTTACCTAGTGTTAATTGCACCTGGAGAATTTCAGATGCATTGTGTTGGGCAACTAACCTGGTGGTGTGAATATCCTTGGTGAATATGGACACTCCTCCACCTTTAGTGTTGTGTTCCTGGTTTGGTGGCCGAAAAGTGTGGTAAGAGTTGCAGCCTGGTATTGCAGGGGTGCTCTCTAGAGCCTTAAACCAGGCCTTAGTTACTGCACAGATATCGATGTTCTCCATTTTTAGGAGTGCCTCGAGAGAGAGTGTATTTTGAGGTTTAGACTTCTAGCATTGAGTAGCATTTCCTTCAGATTTTGCATGCTTGTACCTGTTACGGTGGTGGTTTGGTCCGTTGAACTTTGCCTAAAAAAAGGCACTATACGGGTGGCAAGAGCCTTAGCCAGTAACCTGAATCCCAGGAGCAACAGGTGCAGACCATTTCTGGTAAAGCACTGTGGTCTGTCGTCCCAGGCAGACAGATACTGGATCCCCTTTGAATGACACCAGAAGCTTAGCCAATTGTTGAAGTCAATCATTTTGTCCTTATATTGTGGTATCATTCTGGGCGAAAGCAGGATGCTACTCAAGGCTAGGGTCATACCTGCCTGGGCCACATGATCAGAGAGCTCTTCCATGTCTCTTTTCATGCAGTCTAGGGAGGTACATCTCAAGTCATTCACTCCAACATGGACAATGACAGAGTCATATTTGTACTTCTGGTGGAGTGACTTGAGTGCATGAGTTATGTGGCAGATTCTGGCACCCGACAGGCAGCTCACTGTAATTTTCTCTTTGTTCAGCCTGGTGAGTGGGACATCAGTGTGCCTGACTATAGAGTTACCTATGAATTTCTCTTTGTTCAGCCTGGTGAGTGGGACATCAGTGTGCCTGACTATAGAGTTACCTATGACTAAAGTGTTAGGTATGCTGTCTTGCCTTAGGTGCTGTTGCTGGGTGGCTATGTGACCCTTTGGTTGTGATTGGTGTTAGTTTGCGTTTCAGCTTTGGAGGTCCTGTTGCATGGGCAGGTTACAGTTAAGGGCCTCCACATATGTGGGTTTAGTGTTGCTATGTGTGGGTGTTGGTGGTATGAGTTTAGAAGGGCTATGTGTTGCTTGAGGTGTAGTGTGTGTGTTAACCTTCTTCTCTTGACTGACTAGCACAATCTTGGGTGGAGAGAGCTTTGCTTCCAGTTTGGCTATGTATGTGCATCTCTCACAGGTTGTAATGTTGGGTGGTAGGAGGAGAGGGTTGTCTGTGTACATGAGGCAATAGCTGCATTGCCCCAGTATGCCCAGATTCACCAGGTGGACAGGATAATTCAATGGAAGCTGACCCTTGGACATGCCTGGTTTGGTGCTTTTTTTGGAAAGGTACAGGAGCTGTTTTCCCTTACCTTAGCAAGACACTTTGCAATTATAGGCTGTTTAGTGCCTATGAATAATTTCTCCTTATTAATAAGGAGACTTGAGTGCTTGTATCAGTTTAAGGCTTCCTAGTGCTTTTCAGCAGGTATTAGAGCAAGTGCTAGTCACAGGGATGCTTAAAGGTAAGATGAAAAAAATAGTTTATCCTAAACATTGCAGTGTGCACTAGAGAAATTAGATGTGAAAGTAGGTAACTTAAGTTTTACCTGTCTAAAAAGTCAAGTTTTAGTGGAAAGTCACTATTTTTAAAACAGCAAGATAGATTGAAAGGGGGTGATCATTTTTGTATTCTGGTACTATGGAATACAGTAGAATGGCTAATAATTTTAAATAGTTGAAGGGGAGTGATTTCACAAAATGATAATTCCATGCTTACTCACACAAACCAGTGAAAGCAGAGAGGAAATGAGGTATATGGTCAAATTAAGATAAGGGGCAGATAACTAGAAAGACAGTGGTATTTAAGAACATGACAGTAACAGGGTAGGGGGGATTTCTGCCTGACTCACAAGAGACAGAGCTGTGGTGTTTTTTTAAGTTTTAATATGCAGTTAAAAGCAGAACACAAGCAAAACACAAGGTAAATAAAACAAATCACAGCACTCAAAATATAAAAAGGCAGTAAACTAATACAAAATACAACAAATAAAAAGCAAAACAACCTTTCCCTCACAGCAAAGTGTAGCAGAGTCTGGATGAGCCTTTCCAATAAAGCTCTGAAATGTTTTATTTTACCCCTTAAATAGAAGGTTTAGTTCCTAGCTCCACCCCCTCAATTTACAAATGATTAACCTTAAGTGACCTCTTCTATCTTATGTATGAGCCCTTAATCGATCAGTTCTAATTTCTGCCTGACTCACAAGAGACAGAGTTGTGGTGTCTTTTGAAGTTTTAATATGCAGTTAAAAGCAGAACACAAGCAAAACACAAGATAAAGAAAACAAATCACAGCACTCAAAATATAAAAAGGCAATAAACTAATACAAAATACAGCAAATAAAAAGCAAACCAACCTTTCCCTCACAGCAAAGTGTAGTAGAGTCTGGGTGAGCCTTTCCAATAAAGCTCTGAAATGTTTTATTTTACCCCTTAAAAAACCTTCCCACACCCCCAAATTTATATAAACTGTATAATCATACAAAAACATGAAGAAAGAAGACATCTCCCAAAATGAAGGGATCACACACAGGATATATTTAAAAGTAAGGACTGTTCATTGGATTCATTGAGATTAAAGGGATTGAATCTTCCACTAGCACAGTTTTGGGATCTGCACAAAATGTCATGTCATATAAATACCATTTAATACCCCAGCCAGCTGTGGTGAAATTAAACAGAGTTACTAGCAGTCTATAGCTGACAGATTGTATAGTACCATGGCTATTGATTAATATTGTGCTCTTTTGCCACCAACAAAGTGACATTCTTCCCCAAAATTATAAAACGAGTGAATTTCATTTAATCTAAAAAAATCCTTCCAATAAATACATAATGCCGTAAGTATGTACAACACCTTGTAAATCTTGATATTACTTATTTGTGTTCTGAAAAAGTACAAATAGCTGATTACAACATTTACAGGATGTACCATCATTAAATGTGCATTTATTTCCAACTGAAGCCACTCCAGCAGTGTTGCCAGTCATAAAAACAAATGTCTCAAAAACTGCACTGTGGCGAGATGGACCAAATGTCTGTGTGCTTGTATAAATATATATATATATATATATATATACATATATATATATATATATATATATATATATAAATTATTGTCCTTAAAATGTTTTGTAATACTTTGGAGCTTTTCTCCCTGGGCCTCCGCTAAAAATGGGCTCATACCCAGTTGGACTTTCCCAGTAATCAAATATCAATAAATAAATACATTTATACATGTATATATGCGTGTGTGTATGAGTGTGTACATACATACATGAGAGTTTATTCAAAGTACTCAAGGCATGATATAGTGACCCATGGCCCATAAAAAACAAAACATGGTCTCCCAACTCAGTGACAATTGTGGAGAGGAGAGTAGAAGACATGCTCCTGTCATATTGTCCAGGGATAGATATGACAAAATGGCACATGATTTGTTGGATGATAGCAGTGTATATTTAAAGTTGGACCGGGATCCCACAGTGGAATTTAACACCCTGTTACTTGAATTGTTAGAAAAGGGTGAAAGATTGGATTTTTTGTTTCTGCTGATGTCAAGAAGCTACATTATGGAGCATCTGGGGGATATCAGGCATAATCAGCTGGAAAGTCCTGTGGCTTCCCATTTTCAAACCATTTATGGTGGTTTAGATACTTCTTTGTTCTTTAGTGTGTTAGCTAAACCTGCTCTTAATGCTGGGGATAACTTTCAACATAAATTGTTGTCCATGGAAACTAAGTTTATTGTAAATTTCAATACATTGCATCCTTCATGGTTAAATTTAGAATTAAATATTACTGTTTACCCTTTAGGGAAAGCTGGTGCGTAATTTGTATTGTTTAAGATTGCACTGGCACTTTAAATGGTTTAATTATGTATTGATTAACTTTTGTATAAATAAGCTGTGATTATGATGTTTAATTATCTCAAGAAGGCATAAACTGAGGTACCAGGAGGTAACATCAGTAAAGCTGTTGGTCACAGCCTAGCATGGCTCCGTGTTTTATTTCATTTTTTTTTTTGTTTCTACTGTTTTATGTGATACAAGAGATGTCAACCTATTATGGTAATGTACTTGTAGATGGCTCCAAAGGATGGCATGCCAATGCACTACTTGCAAGGATGAACAAAGATGGGGTGACAGTCAGCTGCTTCTCAGGTGCTAGAATCCACCACCCCAGCTTAACTATGAATATGACATGATCTCAGCCTGGAGGTACATTTACAAGGTGATGGAATGCATCACTGTGGCACTTAGAAACATAAGCAAACTACAGTCCCTAGACCCGAACCAGTCCGGCTTTATAAAAGGTAAGTCATTCCTGGTAAGTCTAGCTGGATTCTATGAGTCACAGAAGTACTAGATGAGAGTGACTTCATGCACACAGCCTACCTTAGTTTAGGTAAGGCTCCTAACATGTTTAGATACCTAGTATTATTGCTAGACTCATCCTTCACCTTTATTATACACCTTAACAAAAGTAGACAGAAAATAAATTACATTCTTTTCTGAACTAGGAAAATGTTCCACTTTATGTCCTATTCTGCCAGATCTAGCATATATAAAGGGGTCCTTCTCCAACAAATGGAATATGGTCTGCCCCTTATCACTGCTTCCTCAAAAAATAAGAATGCTGTCCAAATCACTGCAAATAAAATGTGTACATTTAGCGGTCTTTTCCATGACATCAATACTACTATATAACAATATGAAAAGCCAAATGACTTTCTGTCAAGCACAGGGCTAAACTTTTACTGTCCTCTCAGTTATTTAAATGCCTGCATTCTGATTCCTTTACTCCTTTAACTGCTAAACTCACCCCAAAGATAGCGTCCTATAACCTTAGAAGCCAGGATCACAGTGGACCTGTGCCTGAAACTCCAGTGGCCAAACTTCATTACAGCAAGTACTGCTACGCTACACTTCATCCAGTGCTGTCCCTTCTCACCTTAAATAAATGTCCTCTTCCCCAGCTGAGTTCAAAGCCTACATTTTAAACCACTCTAAATGCAATGCCACCATTCAGGACATGTAGCTTGATACCTTCATTCACCTCCGTTTGCATCATATTCACATATATAATGTTCAGCTATCAGTAGACTTATTACTTCCACTGTTTTATCACTTAATATTACTTCTATCCTCTAGCTCACCCATACCATCTGTATTCCACAATTCCTTCCCCCCTCACCCTTGTTTATCAAAACATTTTTGTGTATAATGTGTAAGTGTAAATATATAGCACATGCAGTGATGCAGTAATCTGGTCTATTTAACTCTTTTAAGTGTGTCACTGTAATGTATCCGTACCAAGCTTTATTTCCTTTTTTAGATCTTGTATACTTTTTTTTAATACTTTCTGTACTTTCTGGCTGAAACTGAAATGTATCAATTGAGATCAGAAGTCTATCCTGGTAAACAAATTCAAGTAAGTAAATATGTAAGTAAATAAATAAATGCATAAACTGCACCCACTCTGGCATCACTGATAAACTGGTTGAGCTCAATATAAATTCCTATGCAACTTTTTGGATTGCCAACTGGTTCATTGACAGACACACCTATGTTAGAATTAACTGCACACTATATATTGTCCAAGAGACTTATCACCAGTGGTGTACCCCAGGGCCTGTTTTTGGACCAGTCCTCTTTGGTACCTTTTTCTCTGATGACAGATCTGACATTAAAGGCTCCTGGCTGACCAAGTACATAGATTATTGCAAATGGTTAGCTGTCAACAAGTACCACAAAGACTCTTGGATGGTCCAAGGGGGACTAACCTGAACACATTTCTGATGTCAGGATTACAGTTTAAAGCTGAATGCCACAAATGTAGCATGTAAGATTAGAGAACAGTAATGACATATACCTTAAAATAGACAATGTAATTGGAAACCTTTTCAGCACTTTCTGTAGATAATGAGCTCTCCCCTGAGCACCAAGTATCCATTATCATTAGAAAAGCTTTAGGCGTCATCCAACTGATTACTAAGGGCATCTCCTCCTGGTATAAAGAGGTCATCTTTCCCTTCTACTTATCCATCCTCGTCTCAATTCCATGATAGAATATGATATGCCCTTTGGTATCTACAGTATGTGTCTAAATACCTATTCCAAGTTGAAAAACCCCAGTGGTTTCTCAGAAAAAAAAAACTTGGGTATGAGATTCTTCTGTTACCAAAACATCTACAAGCTCTGTCTGGCCCATCGTTTTTCTATGTACTCCTATGGCATGATCTATGCCAATCTCCCAAACTTGCATATGACTCAGTCTTGCTTGATGTGCTATATATCTGCAAAAATGGGAGCAAGACAAATACAAGATCCAGAGAGCTAGATCTATACTGCAACATAACCGAGACTTGATATCAAGACTTATCTCTGTCTCAAAGAATTCCCCACCACTGAAACAAACTTCTGCCTTCTGTGAAGCAAAGCACATCACTTACTCTCTTCAAATCTAACTTAAACATCTGGATAGGAAACGATAAATTTAGAACCAGTTCCACTTCTTGAAAAACAATTTGGGTTAAACTATAAATTTACCCCGGGTCTAGACCTTCCCTTCCTAATGGAAAGGGTCTGTAACTAGCTGTGTGCGCCAGTAGGATTGCAGTAGCAAAGACTTAATTGGTTTATTGTTAAGTAGCAACTGTGTAACCTACGAACTTATAATCACAACAGTGTAAGACACCAAAGTTGTGTGACTGCAATCACAACCTGAATGCTATACATACTTAGAAAATGTATGCAGGTACTTAAATAACAAAGATCAAGATATCTAAATGTTTCAGTTTGATGGCTGTTTCACTTATATAATAAAGACATTTTATATATTACTTAATATGTCTCTCCAAACACCATTATATTGGGCAACTTCAACTACCCAAACATAGACTGGGAGCATTACTCTAGCTCCAACACCCTAGCCCAAAGGTTCCTAGAATTTATAAACTCAAATGCTATAGAACAACTTGTTACCACTCCCACAAGATGGGAAAACATACTGGACCTGATCATCACCAACATGGGGACTCTATGCTCCAGACTAGAAGTGTATCCCTCACTGGTAAGATCAGACCATAAACTAATCTCACTGGATATTCACATCCCGAACCCACCCCCTGCCCAGAAAACCACAGTGAAAAACTTCTCTAAAGCAAATTTCACACTTCTCAGAACTGAGGTGGAATCCTTCAAAGCCCCCGAGCCTGTGGAAAATACGGCCCAGACCACAGAATCCTTATTTAATGCATTCTATGAACACCTTCAGGAATGCATGGATCATGCAATCCCAAATAAAACCAAGACCCAATCCTCCAAAGGCAGACATCCTGTCTGGTGGACCCCAGCCATAAACAAACTATACAATAGAAGGAGGAAGCTACTACATGATAGAGCAAAATCCCAAAAAGGGAAGGCATCTCTGATCAGTATTAGCAAAAAACTACGGGCACTCATAAAATCATCTAAGACCAGCTTCGAGAGAAAAATTGCACAGGACACTAAGGATAATCACAAGGCTTTCTTTAGTTATGATGTAAATAACTAATAAGCTAAAAGCCACTCAGCAATCCGTAAAAACTGGTTTGTTGATAAATAAGGCTACTAATAAAGCTACAAATAAAGCTACAAATAAAAACGATGGTACAGCAACTAAAAAAAATCCAGGTACTAAGCGCTTTCACCCAACCTCGTACAGGGCTTCTTCAGAGTACAAATTCATCAGAATAAAAGCCATCCCTTATATACTTTTGAATGAATTGATAAATTGAATAATTAGATAATTGCAGATAAATGAACATTTAAATTACTCTGAACCTCAAAACAGTGGTAACAATGACAGAACTGTTAGTAATAAATAAGACTATACAGTGGTCACTTAAATACATAGTCGTTAATAGTTGTAAAAAAAAATAATAATAATAATAATGAATCACAATCGTAGCAAAAGGAAATGCAAAATTTAGTAGACAATTAAATAAATAAATAATAAAATGTAAAGCTGTATATACGAACTATTGGATTTTTTGGCACCGGATCGTTGTTGACAGCCATCCCGTGGTTATTTCATTTTCGTTAGAGTCTGCAAGTGGATTATTACAACCTGCACTTACATGGATCGTTTGCTATTGGAACATATTGAATTAACCCAGAAGCTTATTAAGGCTCTGCATGATAGGATGCAAAAGAACCCAGTGGAAACAGATGTCGTGGTATCGGATTCTCAGGAGCAGCTATACACTTTACATTCTACTCCAAATAATAGTATGCACAGACCGTCAGCTAGTAATCTTTCTAGGAGCCTGACTCGAGGTGGAGCTAACACAGGAAGTGATATTCGTGTAGATCCACCCCCCAACTCCGTGATGAACACTAGGGATGGACTGAATGGAGACGTGCCAGGCACAGCAACAGGACATGATAAGAACTTCATGGATTTAAAATTTTTTTTAGCAGCTCCTTCACTGTGTGACCATCACGATTTTAAGCACTAAGACATGGGCAGTTTAAATAGACACTGGATCCTACCCAGTTCGGCTTTGTTAAGGGCAGATCCTGCCTCTTAAACCTGGTTGATTTCTTTGAAACAGTCACCAAGGCCATTAACGAGGGGAAGGTGGTCCACACAGCCTACCTGGACCTCACAAAAGCCTTCGATACAATACCCCACTCGGGCATTATAGATAAGCTCACCAGCTTAAATATAAACCCCTATGTCACTAGATGGGTTGCAAACTGGCTCAAGGACAGAACCCACATGGTTAGAATTGCTGGAGCCATGTCAGACTCCAAACCAGTTACAAGTGGCGTCCCACAAGGCTCAGCCTGGGACCTCTCTTGTTCGGTATATATTTCTGGGAGGTACAGGCCAACACGGAAGGACTGTGGCTGACCAAGTTCACAGATGACTGCAAACTGGATGCCATAATCGACTCTCCAGCCGACACAAGCATCCTCCAAAAGGGCCTCATAGAAACAGACAACTGGTGCCAGAGCCATGGCCTCGAGCTAAATGCCAAAAAGTGTATAGTCATCCCCTTTGGCAAAAACAAAGTGCCCACAAATTACCACATAGGTGGTAATCCATTAAGTACAGAAGAAGTAATTAGGGACCTGGGGACCCAAGTTGATAGCAATCTCTCATTTGACAACCACGTGCCAAAAGTGGTTAGAAAAACATTTTATATAGCCCACCTAATCATGAAGGGATTCACATCTAGATCAGGGGAGGTCATCATGCCTCTTTACTCATCCCTCATCAGGCCCATAATTGAGTACAATGCCCCTTTTGGGATGTACCTTACCAGACACCTGCAGCAACTGGAAAGACCCCAAAAGTACCTCATCAAGAGGATCAAAGGGCTCAAGCAGATGCCATATGCTGCCCGGTTAAAGAAACTCCAGCTCTACTCAGTGACATACCGCCTGCTCAGAGGCAATCTGTGCCTGACATATAAAGCCATGTCCAACCCGGAATTAATGGACATGCTGCACCTCAGAAAATCCAAATCCCATCGAGCTACGTGCTCGAGAGACTTGAACCTCAGCACTGAAATAATTAGGACATGCTGGAGGGAGAGATTCATAACCCAGAGGCTCCCTTCACTCTGGAATAAAATCCCAGTCCAGGTTAGGCAGAGTCCCTCATTGACTCTCTTCAAGAGGAATCTTGATGAGTGGATGGGAGATCATAGGTTTACCCTGAGTATCACTTCTGTATCACTGTTAGACAGAGGCACAGTATACTAACCTCGAAAAAGGGCATAGCAAAATTAATTTAAAATGGGTGGCGAAAGCCAAACACACTCTGGCTAGGCTTATAAATGCCCTAGGGCAGATAGCCTAGTATAAACCTATGAACCTATGAACCTATGTTATTAGAACTGTAACTATTGGAAATACAGAAGAAATAATTTGAGTGGAAGTCTCTCTAGTTCATCCATATTTTAAATGTGTGTCTTTTATGGCATGTAGTTATGCTTTAGTTTAAGTAGTCATGTACTGAAGTACTTATAAACTAAAATCAAAACTTTCATTTTAAAACTTGCATTTATATTTTTTCTTGAATAAAAATAATGTATGTTCCTGCTTAGTTGGCTGTTGCAAAAGATTTCAGTTCATTCTTCCCTTCCTGAAAATCATTCTTTCTCTATCTGGTTTTGATGCTAGATGTAACAGAAATGGTAATGCTGCTATTAAAACATTTTAGTGGAGCATAAAAAACTAAATATTACTAACCTTCCAGAAATTAACTCATACATTGATAATTTGCAAGCATCTTATGCAATTCAACATCAGGAGGATAAAACTTTAGTGAGCACAAACCAAGAGAAGGTCAGTTCTTTTGACTGGCAAGCATATATCTGGGAGTCCAATAAAGTAAAAAGGTTATATCATATTCATTCTGTATTAAAAGATTATCACTCCTAGAAACATTGGAGGATCAGAAAAAAAAATTAGGATTTTTGATTTGACTAAAGGAATTGTAGGGAATAACAAACTGGCATTCTCTTCAGTCTATTCACTGTAAAATTAATTCAAAACTCGTCCTTTGAACTCGATATGATTCACTGATCCCTGAATCTCAAGCCAAGCTACCCCTTGAAGACAATCATTTCATCACTGTGAAATGTTTATCAGTCATAGACAAGGAAGTGTTTTAAATACTTCCTGGATCTCTTCTACTACCAAGTACTAGTGATCTGTTATTAGATGGGAAAATACCTAATTTATCCTAACCATGAATAAAATGAAAGAATGCTAGACTTTCGTCAGATTTTTTAAAAGTTTGAATACTGAAGGCACTCTACTGTTGCTGAGCCAAATTGTTATCCGTTTTGACTCAATTATACATATCTTTACAGTCTGGAAGTGGCAGAAATAACACCATGTGAGGTGCTGATAAAATCCAACGATGGTCTTCTACTACAAAAGGGCCATCCATGAAAGAACCTCACTAAACTATATAATATACAACAAAAGTAAGACTTGCTTTTGTTGAATCAGCTCCAGAAAGAAATTACTTGGTATCAATAGATTTACAATTATGTTTACAATTCACAAGCTACTGCAGAACTAATTTATGTTCTGTCTGCTTTGACAAATCATGTTTAAGTAATAAGTGTACTTATGTCTAATGAACACATGCACTTGTAATGTTTTTAACTATCAATGTATCTGATGCTCCCCCCAGTTGGTATTGGTCTCCCTAGTATCCATTCCTTGAACAGATACTTTCTGCTTAAATGTAACACTACAGTTATTCAAAATATCATGTCAAAACATACATAATATATTTGCATTCTAACCCTTTATTATGTCATTTGTACATTTTTTTCTTAAAGGAAACGGAACAATGACTCTTAAAACTAGTCCACTTTCAATAATGTTTAAAACAGTTAATTTTACTGACGTCCTGCAGCAGCAACCTTTGGGTATTATACTATAATAATAATAATAATAATAATAATAATAATAATAATAATACACCTTTATTAACCCGGCTGGCCTACTGGACACACAGTCCCTTTTCAGGAGTGACCAGGGAGCAATGTCTGGTTACATGACTTCCTCAACATCACACAGTTGGCAAGTGAGGGCTGACAGAACCAAACCCTGTATCACAGGAACTACAGCTCACAGGCTTAACCCTCTGTATCAGCTGTCAAAAGCTAGCCTAACTCATCATGTAGTACAAGATCCCAAAGAAGAATTATATCATTTTTTAAAGTAATTATTTTTGTTTGTTTTTGTATTGATAATTTCACATTTCACTTCAATCAATGTGCAGTAAATCACAATGCTGTATGAATGATGCATGGATTAAATGTACTAATGAAAGCAACAGATTTCTTTGAATAATAACTTTATTTGAATAGCTACACATTTTCTTTTTCGAGAAAGGTAGTGGTGCCCTTAACATGTTGACTGCCAGCCTTTGATATTCTCGCATCTAGTTCACTTTCTCGGCTACCCATCTACTGCCTCAGTCTATATCCCTTTCAGTCTGCGGATCCTTGTATATGTTGTGACTTAGGCAATATTTACAAATATGAATTGTATAACAGATGATTTCTCAGTACAGAATTAAACTACAAAGTAATGAACAGCTAATGAAGTTAAGTAGGTGACAATAAAGAAGGCAAGTCGTAAACACTTTTGGGAGTAACACTTAACCATTATTCATTTTATTAAGTATTTCACTTACAGTACAGTGCTGCTGATTTTATCCTTCAAAAAGATAGTATCACCAGTCATTATTTTTCTTCAGGTGCTTTAGTTTTTTTTTTTTTCTTGGCATGAGTGTTTGGCATTTCACATTTATATGAGGCAAGTGTAAGTAAAAGGTTTTGATGTTCAGTTGTAAATATTTGCCTATAAAAAAGCTCCATCAAAACCAAATATGGCATTTATTGCTATATTATATATATATATATATATATATATATATATATATATATATATATTCTTACTTTTACATTATATGGGTCTACCCACACATACATCAAAAAACACCGACCCCACAAACAAAAAACACACAACAAACAACGAAAACAAACAAAACACCATTACACACACAAACAAACATACAAAACACACACACACACACACACACATACACACTAACACACAAACCCAAACCTAACCCTAAGGTCCCACACCAAGAAGACCCTACTACCACCACCAACCTAACCCTAACTCACTTTAGCCCACCCCTCACACACCAGACTGGTCACTATCGCACACTAACACTACCTGCCTAACCCCCTAACTAAAACCTCTTCCACCACCCTAAGAAAAACAAGCCCTCACATATCGCACACACCCCCTACCGCACTCTAAACCTAACTCACTTAACCCGTCCTAAACTACAGTCCGTCACTATCACACACTTACCTTATACAACCAACCTAACAACACACACTCACACTCCACCTCCCCACCTAATAAAAAAAAATCCAATAATCGCGACACTACCCTGACTCCCTAACCGCATCGTCACTCCTACACCCTTTCCGTCAGCGCCACATCGCTACCTTGTCGGTCTTTCAGCTGTCGGCAAATCACGTTTTGGTCAACTTACCTGTCGGTCAACTGTCGCTTCGGTAATCTAAAGGAGACCCATATATATATATATATATATATATATATATATATATATATATATATATAGATATAGATATATATATAGATATATTACATCAAACATTAACAGTATAGTTATCAACTTTTGACAGTAACACATCATAACAACAATGCAGTGCAAACTAAAAACATATTAACATAGTGTTGGAATATCATACATAAAGAAATGCATAAATCAGAAAAATGCCTTAAATAACTTGTACATATGAAATGGAAAATGTCCAGACGATAGGATTTATAGATCTTATACCTTAATATACAAATTTATACTTAACAAGATGGTGAATCCAGGTTTGAGCTATTAAATGCTTTTCATAAGTATTTCATTTTTCCTACAACTGGAGTAGAACCAGGTGGAGAGCAAAAAGCAACTAGCATCATGCAGTTCAGAATGATCTACATTAAGCACAAATTTAATTCCATACTTATATCCTAAGCTATTTGGCTGAAGAAATATTTCAGAACTCCAGTGCATTGTTATAAATCTTGCATTACCACAACCATAATCTGCAGGAATTAAATTCATTCCTTTAATGGCAACCTCTTAACCTCCCTCGAGTTACCAGAATCCAGTTTCAAGATACAATGGCGAGTTTTTTCTTAAATCTCCTTGAATTACCTTAGCTCTCCCTCCATATTGACTTTATTACTATAATACATTCCCCAAATTTATGAAAGATACCTTCCTGATCATTTCCACATGCAGTACATTTACTGTGAGTTGTATAACACAGGAATATGTTACACATGGGTTCTAATATCTTTTTAATACAAAACATAGAAAATGTTCCCAGAATCTAAGAGTATATGATAGAAACTTCATACTTCTTAACTGCGTGGAGGTGCTGAATCTGGGTTGAGTTGTAAACACATAATTATACTCTCTGTAAAATTATATAACAGCTGGACATTAGGTTTTAGCAGCAGCTAGTGCATGTAAGTGGTTTAGGGTATTTCACATCTGGCTGTAAGTGTTCATCCAAATTCTATAACATCTGTGATTGTGGGTGAATTAACATTTAACTGAAACTTCACTGATGATGGATGGATGCTTTTTCTAATGTAAAAATACTTCCACAAATCTCCTCCATGATGACTAGAGGTGTCTTTGAGATTCTAAAATGTTACTACAATGACATTCAACTCTATAACTTGTTTAATATCAGACAGCCAAGTTTAACTAGCCATGAGGGTCATTTTAGGTGTATCCCATCCACCTTTTATCTCCAAGTGCCTCCACATAGGTATAGCTGATCCACAAAGATTCACAATGACCATACACCTTGAGAACTGCTTAAGAGTAACATGTTTTGCAGTCAAACAGTGCCAGCTTATTTTCTGGGACAGTGAATGGCCAATCCCAGTGCCCTGTCCATTAATTGTATTTCCAACCATGCCCTTACAGGTGGGTTTAGGATCATCTAGGACAATTAACTTAAGTACTGAAAAAAATGCAATGTGCCTTCAAGTACATTAGCATAGAACCCCAGCTTTAGCTGCATTTACTATTATCAGCTATCATCTTCTTCTTCTTCCAAACCATATAAACTGCAAACTTAACTTTTGTAATTTTGTTAATCATCTGTGAGTGTGTGTGTGTGTGTGTGTGTGTGTGTGTGTGTGTGTGTGTGTGTGTGTGTGTGTGTGTGTGTGCACGAGTGTGTGTGTTTCACAATATAAACACTGTGAGGTTAAATATTATTTTAACAACAATTATACTACCAAACAAAGAATAAAGGAGTAGTTTTTAATGTCCTATTTTCCTCTTCCATGAGATTCCAGCCTTTGCAGGATGGAGTTTGTTTTATATACTATATAAGGGGTTCTATGGTAAGCAGAAACAAAGCAGACAGAAGGGCATTCTTACCTGGTGCCTTTCTTCAGCAAGCAAAGGGTGCAGAAATGGAGGTCATGTTAAAACCATTGTGTAAGGATACTGGTATGGAATTTGTGATGCATTAATAAAGGGTCATGGGAACCTGGAGAGGTTGAGCACCAACCATAAGTACCTCCATTTAACAAAATCAAAAGCCTTTTCAAAATCCTTCATTTTCACTTGTACATATATGTAGGTTATTAATAAATGGTCAGTTCTATAGCTGCTTGAGAGGAATGAGCTAGAATAACAAGTAGCAGTGCTGACCTTTTCACTAAAACTGTAACATGCAGTTTTGCTTTGGAATGATGACAGAAATTGCTTGTAGTTTCTCATGCAAATGGGATTTTCCCCGGCTTGGACAGAACAATATTCTTAAGTGAATGTGGAGTAGCTCTACATGTGAATACTTTTTAAAATAGAAGGCAAAATTTAAGCTTTTAAAATATCCTTCAGTATTTTATATGCATTTATAGCTAAGCAATTTTTTGATACCTTACTACTAGATGAAGCATTAGTTGCTCACCCTACATCTGTCATAGAAATTCATTTATTTAAAGTCTCATTATCTTTAATACTTTAAATTCTGTAATAATTAATCATTAATATTGAATATTTTTTTAATATTTTAATCTTTAGAGCTGCAAAGGTCAGGCTCAAGTGTTTCAGAGCCCTTTGTCAACCATCTTCAGGGCAAAGATGAACTTCATGTTGATGATTATATGAATCAGTATGAAACTTAGAAAATTCTAAGAAAATGTTGTTCCCTGACTCATTTGCACGTATTGCACCCTTTGCCTATCTTTTCTTTAATCAGGCTTATGATTTGAAACCCATGCTTGTAAGGCAGCTCTTTGGAGATATAAATAAGCCCTGTTCCTCATAGCTAGCATCAGTTTGTTTTTCACTTTTCTGTAGCTCCTTATCACCTCAATGCTATTAAATTTGCTTCTTTTACACCATGCTAAGGTACATATTGATTTACCTCCAATCTGCAATTCTCCCACTGTGCAAATGTGGGCATGATCCCCAATGGATTTAATGTCATACATTTCAAGTTCAGCTTTTCTGTAATATATGGATTTCTTATCAGTTAACATTATCAACTTTCTAGTGCCTCATGCTGATCAGAAGATTGAAAAAGTGGCTGGGAAATTGAAAAGCACAAACTTCAGTAATCTGAGCATCAATATGCCTTTCTATTCATGGCTCAGATCTCCCCAATAAATTATCAGTCAATACACAGACGTTCCCCCTCTCAGCATAATAAGTGCACCCTCATTGTTAAACATTCTGAGTTCTTGAAAGAATGACATGCAAATTGGGGTTCATCACTAAGCCCAAAGGGAATGCCAATTACAATCAATCCAAGCAGTGTTTTAGCTTTTATAGGTGCCCATCTTCCATCCAAATCCTGTAAGAAATCAATAGGTGTTCATATTCATTATTGTTGTGATGCCCCAACACAGGGTCAGTAATCAAGATGCCTCAACCCTTACCACTAGCACCAGTGGGGGATGTACATTGGGAAGATGACAAGTACACACACAGTATTTCCAGATGCAGCTCTCTGCATCAAATGCAATTTCCCTTAAGAGCACAGAGACTACAGTCAGTCTGAGGCTGGTTTCTCCCTCTTTCTCCTGATCTCCAATAAGACTCACCACTGGCACAGCTATAGAATTGAGATCCCAGCTGAGTAGCCAAGCCAAGACTTCCAGAACCCTCTCTGTCCAACTAGTGCTTCGTGTCCTTGCCCAAGTAGCTGACACACACACATTCTGAAGTTTGATTTATGCACAGACACACACACCTTGGGAAGGCTGGCACAGGTTTACTAGCTATGCCCCCTTCTGCCCAAACAATAAGATAGTTATCACTGCCACCAGCCACATCCTTATCAGCTACTTTAAGGCCCTTAACAAAGGGTGTCCAATCCTACTGTGCAATGTTACTGTTAATACAAATGGTAGTTTGACCAAGATCAAGGCTATTATGAGTGGCCCACAGTGTCACCAAATAAACATGCAAGTACTCTCAGAACTTAAATATGTCTCACAAATATCAGCCACAATGAAAGGTTTAAATATATTTAATAATAAATAATAAAAGAACAAGAAAATATTCAGTATATAATCAGAGTTACATAAGAGTTCAAAATCACAGGAAATATTTAAAACAACATTGCAGGACAGTTTCAAATAAATAAATAAAGAAAATTGTTTAAATTAAGCTCAGCTATATTCCTGACTATATCTAAAAGAATTATACTGTTCCCTAGACTTACTTACTCAGAGCAAGCAGGCAGATGTGGTGAGTGGATGTTCTTGTCAGGTCAAAGACAAAATACAAAATGGTATGTCTCTGTCAGAGACTTCCCAAATTAACATCACAAATATTACTGCTGGGATACCTGCAGAATGACATCACTTCTTGCCATCTGCCTTCAGTTCCCAGGCTTAAAGCAACCATTGATGCCAGCTGGTATCATTTAGCATCTACCTGTGAAAATACATAAACAAGGACTCTTCTTAGATCTAAGGCAGATCCTGGAAGTCATAAAACAATAAAACACTTTCACATCTCAAGCCTAGTAATTATTTCTCTTTCAAGATAACACAGAGAGCTGTGTATAAAAAAGCACTCAACTTACACAACCAAAGGCTCTTTAATAAAAAGTAAAAAACAAAAATAAGGTAACCGCTTTCACGACCGTTCTGATGAAGCGACAGTTTGTGGTCACAAAAGCGCTTACCTTATTTTTGTTTTTTATTTTTATTAAAGAGCCTTTGGTTGTGTAAGTTGAGTGCTTTTTTATACACAGTTTTTCTTGTCTTATTGCACTCAGCCTCATCCTTGAAGCCATTTTTTGTTTTACAACACAGAGAGCTCCCTAGTATAGACATCCTGTCTCTGGTTGTCAAAAAGTAATTTCAATTTTCAGCTATTTTTCTGAAATTAACCTCCTGTGTTCCCGTTAACATTGTTAAAATATATACATCTAAACAGTTACAGTAGTGTATATACATTTTAATTCTAATCCAGCAGGATACACTGTGGTCACACCTCTAAGTTCAGTACGTTACAAAATATCTCTTCAGCACACGTCTGTACAAACCATCTTATATGACATACAGTTCTAATACATTTGTAACACAAGCATATGAATCATGCTGATATTCACAAATGACATATAATTATTTACAAAATTCCAGCTAGATGGTCTGGCAGTATCTCGTTTCATGACAGCTGTATTATTATTATTGTTGTTATTATTATTATTATTATTAGTAGTAGTAGTAGTAGTAGTATTATCTATGTAAACTTTAGTGGCTTATATTTGATAATGAAGCTGGAATGCAATTTTTACCCTTTCTCATTTCCATCTAATTAGTATATATCCTCATACTGGATATGCTTGGACATCAACTGGACAAAGGGAGTTTGTTTGTCACCATGTATTATGAATGTTAAAATAAGTGTAATATTTCAGTACTTAATCAATGCAGCACTAATAGACTGCAAATTATGTGGGGTCAGACTGCATATAAAATGATTGTGTGTTTTATTTTCTATAAGCTTTATGCAAACCTCTTTGATTCCATAAATTAGATTTTCCCCTTATTTTAATGGATTTGCCCCCTTGTTATACTACTAGATCAAGGAGATGATTACCATGAATGGCAGTGCAGTGATGAAAATAAATCATCAATGTCATGCTCACATGGCATCAGCACCAACATACACCATTCAAACTGAGGGATACAAGACAGTACAGGATGGCATTATGGACCTGAGTGACACAGTTTTAACCTGTTCTGTATGCTATAGGCCATTTACCATCATTACATAGGTTCTTAGGTTCTTAGGTTCATAGGTGTGTACTAGGCTAATAGCCCTGGAGCCTTTACAAACCTAGTCCATAGGATCACCCTGACATTGTGCCACCTGACCTTAGTTCCCAGTGCCTCTGTCGAGTAGAGCCACTGGAGTGATCCCCAGGGTGAATTTTCTATTTCCCATCCACTCATCAAGGTTTCTCTTGAAGAGGGCCAGTGAGGTGCTCTGCTTGACATGTATGTGACGTCTATTCCATAGCAAGGGCAGTCTTTGGGTTATGAACCTGTCCCTCCAGCATGTCCTGTTGATTATGGTAATGAGGGTGAGTTCACTGGTGCATGTGGTGCGGAGAGATTGGGATTTCTTTAGATGTAGCATTTCTAACAGAGCTGGATCAGACATGGCTTTGTATATCAAGCAGAGATCTCCTCTAAGTAGGCAATATGAGACAGAGAATAGTTGCAGTTTTTTTAGTCTGTCCATATAGGACAAGTGTTTAAGGCCTAGGATCCTCTTTGTGAGTTAGTTTTGTGGCCTCTCCAGTTATTGCAGGTGTCTAGTGAGGTACATGCCAAATGGGGCATTGTACTTGATGACTGGCCTAATGAGTGAAGAGTAGAGGGAGACAATGATCTCATTCTTCCTGGATGCAATGATAATGAGATGTGCCACATAGAAGGACTTTCTGACCATAGGGGCAATGTGCTGGTCAAAAGAGAGGCTTCTTTTAACCTGTGTTCCCAGATCTCTTATAACACCTTCTGTGTTCAGTGGACTACCATTGATGTGGTAATTCATGGGAACCAGGTTTTTCCCAAAGGGGATAACAACACATTTTTTGGCATTGAACTTAAGGCCATGATTCTGACACCAGTCGGTCTCAGTGAGGCTTTTCTGTAGGATGTCAACATCACTTGGGGAGTTAATTATAGCTCCCAACTTGCAAACATCTAGTTGTAGGTGACTCAATAGTGAGGCACGCCGATGTCCCACTCACTAGGTTGAATAAGGAGAAAGTAACAGTCAGCTGCCTGTCAGGTGCCAGGATCTGACACATAACCCATCCACTCAGGTCCCTCAACAACAGGTACAAACATAATTATTATCTCTCATTTTACATTCCCCATGTAAACTCTTTGCTATGGCAGCCATAATGGTGACTATTATCCATTACAGTATAAACTAATTTGAAGATTATGCAATGGGAACTGTTGATAGTAAACATTATTAAGTGACTTTTACTACAAGTACTGATTCCCAGTATTTATACTTACATCTTCAGATCAGAAAAGCAAAAAACAAACTACATTGTACTTGTTTTGTTATAATATTCCTGTTAGACTAGAAATGTTTTTAAAGATTTTAACTGTAAGTGCAGTATTTTGTTCTTAACTAAAATAGTTTCTTCAGTCAGGTATTAAGCATCAGTGTTTGCATTACATAGCCTTCATGAGGGAGAGGTTATAGCTGCAAGTGTCAGGGTCTGATTTAATATGGCATTTTACAGTTCTGTTTTGCTGATTGATTCCTACTGTTGTGGACATTTTTTTTCTTTGGAGTATCTATATAAGAAAGGTAAAAAATCAAACTACATTGCACTTTGTTTTGTTCTAATATTTCTGCTGATGTATGCTTTTAAAACTTTTCACTGTAAGTACAGCATTTTGTTCTTAAGTAAAACAGTTAATTCAGCCACATTTTAGGCGTCAGTGTTTATAGTATATAGGATTTGTGATGGAAAGGTTAAAGCTACAAACTTCAGGGTCTGGTTTTATCTGGCTTGTTGCTGTTCTGTTTTCTTGTTTTGCCCCCATTCTCCCACCCTGACCCTGATGTGACTTTAAAGCCTCTGTGTCCACATCTTGTAGATTTGACTAAAATACCAGCCCTACAAAACCTGTGGAGATGCATGGCTAAGCTTAAAAAGGCCCTTGTGGTCGATCTATGAGCCTATGAGCTTATGTGGTAAGAACTTTTTGTGTTCTTACTGAGTTAACCATAATAGCTCTGAACTGTTTTGGCAGTTATTAAAAATCTAGCTGAGACTTACTTTGGTTTAACTCCAGTGAGAGTGGAAAAATAACCATGCCATTTCTAGCCTCTGATTGCTGCAGAACCTTGAAGAGTGGCAATTTGCTGTTGGCCGGTCTGCTTATTTGAATATTTTCAGCTTATTTCAGCTTTTCTGTGTGGCTAATAAATTGCATATTTTTCTGCGACACTGCTCTCTTTCCACAGCTGCATTTAACCTTGCACTGCGGAGATGCAGGCACTTAGAAAACTGACGTCCTCTATACAACCAACTGCACTAATTCTTACTATAGTTAAATAGTCAGCAGTGACGTGAAGAGGCCCTGGTTTGCATTAGTGTTGCTCTTTGTGTTTAGACTTAAATTTCTTGCTTTAGATGGATAGTAGTGTCAGTAAATCAACCCCAGCCCTCCTAGTTGCTACTACCCCTTCAGCCCAGATTAGTAAGCACTTAGAAATATGGGTTTGCACTTTCCAACTGTCTGTAGCCAGCTTGGCGGAAATAGGCTTCCTGAGATGATGTAGCTATTGTTTCATGTTTACTGACAGCCAACTACCACTTAAACAAACTGACACATTCAGTGAAAGATGTAGTCATATAATGCTATTCGAGGCAAAGCTTTCACACAAAGCCACAACAAATAACGAGCAGGTTGCCAGTACCACATAACATCACACTAAACCAATCACATACAGCTCACACCAAACACGCAGACCTACATACGCTAAGGTCGTTAAGCTACCTAAACCACAAAGGCCTCCTAAATGTAGCTTAAGAAACAAGTACCCTCACAAACATACAACACAGGTAGCACCTACATTGAAACATATATCTAAGACTCACACTGACTCAGTTCAAAAGCCCATAAGGCAAAACTCTACACAATCCAGTATCTCAATCATAGGTGACTCCATAATGAGACACGCTGATGCACCACTTACCTGGCTGTGCATGGAGAGGGTCACAGTCAGTTGCCTATCAGGTGCCAGGATTTGCCACATCATGTATCCATGCACTCAACTCCTTCCATCACAAGTACACGTATGACCCAGTCATAATGACCATGGGTGCAAATAATTTCAGATGTATCTCCCTGGACTATTTGAAGAGAGACATGATGGAGCTCTCAGAGTATGTATCCAAAGCAAGTACAAACCTAGCCTTGAGTAGCATTCTACCATCACCAAGAACAGTACAAATGAAAGATTATTGACTTCAGCAATTGGCTTAGCTTCTGTTCCCATTCAAAGAAGGTGCAATATATGTCAGCCCGGGATGAGATGATAGACTATCCAAACTGCTTTGCCAGGGATGGCCTGCACCTATCCTGCTCAAGAGCTTCATATATTGGTTGTCCGCCCTCCATACTGCCTTTTTTAGACAACATCAGTTTCCTAAAGCTCCCAAAATAACAAAATGAAATCCAGATAGCATAAAGGTATTGCTGCTCAGCACTAGGAACCTTAACAAAAAACTCCATTCCCTGAAAGCACTCCTTGCAATGAAAATCATCAGTATATGCAGCATCACAGAGAGCTGGTTCAAGACCAGTGAAAGTACTCCTTCAGTGCAGGGTTTCAATTCCTTCCACATGTTCAGTCACACCAAATTAGGGGAAGACATTAAAAGTAGCTGTGTCTCGAAAGTGTTAAAAAATTCACCTCCTGACATCAGAAAAGATAATGAACTGGAACTCCTCCACATCTAACTTACTATTAACAAAAACCCTCTGTGATAGCTAAACACCATTTTCTTAGACTTCAACTACCTCTCCATTAACTGTGAGGCTTATACATCCTCAAATATGTATGTCCAAAAATTTCTGAACATCATCAATACAAACTCACTGGACAAGTTAGTTCATACCCTAACTAGGTGGTCCTAACTAATATAAGGCAAGTTCAGTTTTTTAGAAACCTGTATTGTTTTATAAGAAGCTTTTTTAATATTTTAGTGTGGTAGTTGGTGAGTTGTAGTGTGTTAAATGATTTTCTATTTGCTTTGTTTTCTTTCGTTACTTGTTTAGCTTCTAAGTTGTTTTAATAATGTTTCTTAATTAGCAGCTTGTCTTGTGTGGTCACATGATATATTTTAAGTTAAAAGTCAGTTATTGCTGAGTTTCTCCCCCCTAGTCAACTGTTTTTACTAAATATACACTTTGAGAGTAGTCTCGAGACTCACCACAGCAGCCCAGCTCCATATTCAATCTAAAGCAGGAAGTGCTTTGTGACCTTTCAACTCTCAACTGAAAAAGAATAAGGACATTATGTATCCAAACATTGAAATGGGCTGCAAGAACTGTTCCTATTAGTTCTCAAGTGAATACTTGTAAATATTGTTAAAATAGAGCGGTTTGGATTAATTACTATGCTTCATGTAATTACAAATACTTATTTTGGTCTGTTGGTTTTTTTTTCATAGAGTCTAGATGAAAATGCATTAAATTGCACTGATTCTATCTCGCATAGAGAGAGAGAGATTTTCATCTTTGGAGGCTAGTAGATGTGCACACTGTCAACTGCTTTTGTGGCTATGGTTAGTTATATCTTTGAAAGATGTTATGGGTAAAACTTTTTATGGCCCTTGGATTAATAATTTGATAAGATGAGATATGTCAGTTATATTTTCCCTGCATTGTCTTTTTTCTTTCACTTCCTTTTTTGCATTCGTGAATTGGAATCCCAAGGTTGCTCATGCTCTCACCTCGCAGAAGCATACACTTGTACCATGTTTTGCTGACCTTAGATAATGTGTTATGAAATTATTATTAAAGGATGAGAGGGAATTTTTTGTGGGAAATATGTGTGTTTTGAAGGTGGGGGAAGTTTCTTTTCTGATCTGTTCTATGTAGGCTGTTTGAACTTGCAGTATGCCTCTTGACTGTCCAGATTCATGCAGAATGTCTGGATTTTTCCTTTTATTTTTGGTCTGTTCCCTGTGAAATTTGTGGTTTTCTGTATTTTTTTTTTTTGTAAATGAGTAAAAACTGAATTCACTAAATAATGACAGAAATTTGGGTCTCTGACTTCATGTCTTTCAGAAAATGTGGGATAACACAATGCTTTTTGTTCTGGTAACTTTCTAGGTTTATGAGAGTGATGTTTGAGATATGTCCTGTTTTGGGGGTGTCGTCCCTCCATTGTTTTTGGCTTTGTTCATTTTTTTTTTGGTGCTAAGAGGTTGAAAGATATGACTTATCTCAGGGTGGTTTTCTTAATTACAGATGGGAGCATGGGTCTGGGTTTTGGTTAGGAAAGAAATGTTAACTAAATAGTAGAAGAAAGAGGCAAAATATAAGTAAGCTGTTTTATGTGTATGAAGGGCATGAGGTGTTTTGTGGAAAGGAGACTTGTGAAGTGTTTAGCTTTTCAGGTTTGACTGGCAGTTGTGTTTTTCTTGACATCTTGCACATTCTCACGTTTTGTGCATAAGCAGTCACAGAATCTGTTTGTTACACAAGTGATTCTTTGTTTTGTGCGTGCTTTGTTGTGCTGGCTGCTCACTGGGCTCTGTATGCTATTCATTATATTTTAGGGATTTTATGAAGATTGTTTCATGTTAGATTGCCTTCTGATTTCTGGTGGTGTAATATGATATAGTGGTTATTGATGGGTCTCATAATAATTGTTTGGTTGAATAGCATTGTCATCACCTTTGCAGTTTATTATAACCTTTAGTTAAAGTGAAAGGCTATACTAATAGTTACTGCAATACATTCTATCATTAAAATTCACTAGCTTCAATAAGAGTGCAGCAATACATTTTGGGAAATATATCATAGTTTTGCCTTTAAGGCTGATTATGATTAGAATTTAGTACCCATGATGTGCTGCAATTTAATATCACACACAATAATACAATTAGATCTTTTATAATTTGTATGTAACATTGTTTTTAAGTTAGTCTTACAGGTGTGGCAGAGGTGAAAGGTTTTAAGTAACAAACCATTTTCTTTTGGCAATTGATATAGTACATGATAAGCTCCATTTGATTATTTTTAGTTCAGTGAAATTTTAAATAAATATGTATTTTAAGTTAGTAAGAAAATCTGAGTAAACCACATTGACGTTAAGAGCAAATGTTTAATATAGTTTTGATATTATTAGCATAATCATTTTATGCAGGTTTAATAGTAATTAATTAGTGATATGTATTATATGTTTAATAGTGATAGAACTGACATATTATATTGAAGTTTGCTTTTGAAAAAAACAAGAAAGAGATATATAATATGAGTGTGCTTTATATGCTAATTTGTATTGATGTTTAATTTATTCTTAGAAGTAGTAGCAATAGACTGGGATTTGGTAGTGCTAGGATGATGGTTGACAGTGGATTGCATGATTACTTCATCAAACCAGAAATATTTAATTCAGGTTAGGGGATGTAAATGTAGTTTGGGACAAACTAAGTTGTCCCGGTCCCATGAATAAGGGTAAAGGGGTGTGGGGAGGGTATAGAGGTAGGAATTAAGGTGAGGATTTGTAGTTTGATAGGATAGTAGGATTGTGGTAGTGAAAGGGTTAAAGAGAGAGGGAGATGTAAAAGGAAGTGAGGTAGGGGAAGGAGGGACTTCTGGTAGGATTAAGTGTTAGGGATTAAAGGAAGTAGGCACATTTGGCGTGAGTTGGTGGTGCAGTAACAACTAGCTTACATCCAGACGACCTGTAGGTATTGTGAATGCAGGTAGGCCTTGGATAGTGGGGAGAGAAGGGGTTAAGTTAACTGGGTCATTTCCCTCCTCTCCCTTTTTGTGTTTCTCTATAGTGACTAATTTAATGTGGGGATGGAGTCTGGGAATATAGGTTGGGGGACAGGACTTACTGGCAAGGAAGAGTGAAAGGATTACTGAGAGCAGAGTGCATGTGGGTGAATGGTTGGGGGGTAGTGTCTGTGTGAGTGTGGTGCTCGACTTACCTGGGTGCTGGTGTGATTCTCCAATGGTCCAGTAGGCCTGGTGTTGCAGTGGGTGTTTTCCAGTGTCCTGGAGCATTTGTTTCTTGGTTGAGTGCCTCCTGGTGGTCTGGTGGTGGCTCTAGTTGGGTGGTAGGGCCGGTCGCAGTGGTTGGGATCTTTGTAGTCGTCCGGTACCGCTGAGGTTGCTCCCTGTCATCTGGGTGTCTCCGGTGGATTCATCGGGCCCGTTGTGCCTTTTTCCCAGTTGGGCCATGCAGTCGAGTAATATCCATGTGGCTATATTACCTCCTTCCTGTTTGGTGCCATGCGGTTGGTTAGGATCCATGTGGGTGGCCCGGGTAATCCATCAAAAAAAAGAAAAGAAAAGTGTTCTCCCGGTCATGGTAGGCTGTGGTGGGTCCATCGCCGTAATCTAGTCCCATTAGCATTGGGGGTAGTGGCAGATGATCTTCTCATGCTCCCTGGTGGGTTTGTGGGCTGCTGTGTCCTTTCTTCAGTCCCCGGTGTCGTTCCTCGGAGGGGGTTTTAAAGAAAAGTGTTCTCCCGGTAGTCGTGGTTGGCTGTGGGGGGGGGTCCCTCACCACAATTCAGTCCCATTAGCATTTGGGGTAGTGGCGGATGATCTTTTTGTGCTCCCTGGTGGGTTTGTGGGCTTTTGTGTCCTTTCTCTGGTCCCTGGTTTTGTCTGTGCAATGTGATGATTGTCATGGCTGTTGTGGTGTCCCTGCATCCTTGTTTCGGTGGTGGTAGTGGTGGGAAATCCTTTCCATCCTCCCTGGTGGTTTTGTGGGTAGTCTCTGCCGTTATTGCGGCCGTTGGGTCCAGGTGCTGGTTTGCACATGTGCACTGCTGTCCTTGGCCGTTACCTCTCGTGGGGATAATGGATTGTCATTCTGGGAGAAAAAGGTAAGTGTTACAGGCTCGGTTGTGGTTGAATGGTGCTAGGATTGGGTGGCTGGTATGTAGGTAGAGAGATAGATGCACAGGATTATTTATTCATTTAATATATATATATATATATATATATATATATATATATATATATATATATATATATATATATATATATATATATATATATACATGGGGGAATATTTATAGACAGGTGATATTCTAGTGTTAGGAAGGGGTCAGAAGCTGTAGGAGGTGTGGCTGATTGAGTGTGCAGCTGAAGGCTGAAGTGTGTGCCAGGCAGGGGCATATTTTAATGTATGGGGGAGATATGAGTGCATTAGTTAGTGATTAAACTGTATGATTAGTAGGTAAGCTATTCAAGGGGTGGTGTTCGGCTGCAGAGTATAGGTAAGTAGGGGAAAGTGCAGTAGGGCAAGGCAACATAGGGCTTGGGGGGGGTAGGGCAGTTGGGTTTGTGGAACAGTTTTACATTGTGTTTCTCTTTTTACAGATGGCTAACTTACCAGAACTAAGACAGTGATGGCAAGCTATTGTGGCCCAAGCAGAGGAGTTGTTTCAGGAGGAGACAACATCCGAGGTGGTACAGGAACTAGAACAGACCCCGGGTTGTAAGAGGTGGCACACAGCAGTGAGAACCCCAGCTCAAGGGAAAAAGCAACAGGCATCGAAGCAGGTGGTGGCAGTGGATACACCAGTTCCCAGTATGTCTCAAGACGAAGGTGCAGGTAATGGTTTTACTATGGCAGTACTGTCTGGGGAGCTAGGGGTTGAGGATTGAGGTGGGGGGAGGGGTGATGAAGACTTGTCAGTTGGGGACCTTGGGAGTGGTGTGCAAGTGATAGAGGAGGCTCAGAGGCAACTAGCACAGGGTGGCTGTTGCTTCCAGGGACAGTTCGGTCTTGGACTCGGGGTAGGCTCTGACTTTGGGCTCCAGCCGGGGGACTGGTTGGCTACCCAATCTTTGGGACAGGGGACAGGAGCAGTTTTCCTGACTCCTCACATTCCGGGCTCGGTTAAGGAAAAAATTTGGAAAGGAGAGTATGTGGATTTGTTTGAGCTGATCGATGTGGAAGGGGTCCAATGGCTAGTGGAAGCAGAGTCCTCTAATAGCAAGGACCTGTTGGCGACTTAGTGACATTGGGAAGACAGAGGGTAGGTACGCTTCACCCTAGGACATGGGATAATTGGGTGGTTGGCTTTATTTATTTTATGGCAGTGCAGCTGGAGAAGGATGGGTCTTTGGCCCTGCCACTTCTAGGCTATTTCCTTACCATTCGTTGGGCACAACGGTTAAGGCCGGGTAATGCGTGGCTTTGGTATGATCAGCATTTCTGCAAACGGAAGGCTGTAGACCAGTCACTCCATTGGGAAGTGTGTCATCCAGATCTATCGTTGGCTATGATGATGGATAGTTACAGTGGCTTTAACGGAAGGGTGAGTGGGGTGGAAGCAGTGGGTGTGTGTTGGTCTTTTAATAGTGGTTCCTGTTCAAGGGTGGGGTGCAAATTTGCACACATTTGTTCAAGATGTAGAGGGAGGCATTTGGCCATTGGCTGTGGTCAGCAAGACCTGTCCACCTGGAACTCTAATGTTATGGGTCGTGAGGGTGGATTTGGTGGGCAAGGCTTTCAACCGGTCTGGGGGAGGGGTAATTTTCGAGGGTCCCAGGGGATTTGGACTCGGATTCTTTAGAGGCAATAGAGGAAGGGGTGCCGTTCCCATTAAGATGGGGGTTCTCCATGGTATGCTTCATCAGTTTCTGGGTCTGGCCATCAAAAATTAGATAATACAAGGATTTCAGGGGGGTTTCCTATAAAGTCCACCATGGGAGAGGGTTACAAGAATCTAAAGAGGACATCTTGGAGGTTTTAGTGGAGAAAGAATGTCAGGTGGGGCAGTTATTGAGTCCTTTTGACAGTCCGCCTTTCAGTACTTACAGGGTGTCACCTTTGGAGTTGGTGCCGAAGAAACAGTCAGGGGAATTCAGACTGATACATCACTTGTAGTATCTGGCAGGGAATTCAGTAAATTATTTTTTTGCAGAAGGGGAGTTAGGCTGCATTATGCTTCCTTAGATGATGCAGTGAAAGTGATTGGGGATATTTGGGAGCCACGGTTGATTAAGGTTGACATTGAGTCAGCTTTTCGATTGTTGCCTATTAGGAGTGAGGATTGGCCATTACTGGGTATGCGGGTAGGTGATAAGTACTACTTCGATAAAGCTATGCCTATGGTTTGTTCAGTGGCATGTGCGACTTTTGAGAAGTTCATTACAGTATTGCATTGGATTTGGCAGCAGAGAGTGGGAACTCAAAAGGCAGTGCATTATTTAGATGATTTTTTTTTGTTGGTGGGTGAAGGAAGGGTAGGAGCACAGGAGGGCTTGCGGGAGTTTACGATTATATTTGAGGAGTTAGGGGTACCATTGGCTCAGCATAAGATAGAGGGTCTGGCAAGAGCATTAGAATTTCTGGGATTAACAGTTGACATGGAGCAGGGACTGTTTTGCCTACCCGAGAATAAAATAGAGACGCTTAGGTCGGCTATACGTTTGGTGTTGGGTAAGGATAAGATTCGGATTCGTTCAGTTATGGAGTTGCTGGGGCTTTTGAATTTTGCCTGTCGAGCGGTGCACCCAGGGCGAGCTTTTTGTAGGTCAGTGGTGTATTTGTTGAAAGGGGGTCAGAGTAAACACCATTGGGTTAGGGTGACTCAACTGGTGCGGGAGGACTTGGTGTTGTGGGATGGGTTTTTGCAACAATCTAATGGGATATCTTTTTGGCAGTCAGACTGGGTGGGGCAGGAGGAACTTCAGTTGTTTATAGATGCAGCTGGGGGTGCTGGTATGGGAGCCTATTTTGGGGGTTGGTGGTTTGCGGATGAATGACCACAGGATTGGAAGGAGATATGGAAGTGGGATGTGGCCTTTCGAGAGTTGATGCCTATATAGGCAGCTTCTGTGGTGTGGAAGGAGCATTTGAGGGACAAACGTGTAGTTTTTCATTCTGACAATATGGCTGTAGTGAGGGTATTACAAAAGAAGACAGCTAAGTCATGTTTGTTATTGTTGGTATTACGTAAATTGGTTTTGCAGAGCCTCTTAATAAATTTTTCCTTTACAGGAGTGCATGTGCCTGGCATAAGGAATGAGATTGCTGATAGCTTGTCCTGATTTCAGTTTTGCAGGTTTCGAGGGTTGGTTCCATGGGCGGAGGAGGTGCCAGAAACCCTGCCAGATGAGGTGTGGAATCTTGGGTCGATGTAGCCAGGCAGTTTGTATGGCATTCCTGGGCCCCTTCTATGAGGAAGGTGTATGGCAGGGCTCTTTCTGATTTTAATCAGTTTATTTTGCAGCTGCCAGAAGAGAAATGGGTATGGTTGGAGGAATTATTATTGCGATGTGTAGCTCATGCTTGGGGGCTAGGCAAGGCTTTGCAGGCAGTTAAGGTGGATTTGGCTGCAATTAGCATTTTTGCTAAGGTAGCAGGGTTGCAGGATTTTGCTACATCTTGGACATTAGGGCGTATGTTCAGGGGTTGGGGGAGAGTGGTGGTGGAACGTAAGGATATTCAATGGCCACTTACGTGGGTTATTTTGAAAGTTTTGTTGAGAGGGTTAGGTTTGTTACAAGGGGGTCTTTGCATTACGTTATGTGGGGTGCATTATGTACATGGTTATATTTTGGCACTTTCTGTATTTTGGAGTTGTTAGGCTCGTTATGTTGGAAGGATGTCATCATAGGGGAGGGAGAGGTAACTATTGCATTAAGGAGGAGTAAGACAGATAAGTTGGGTAGGGGATGTTTGGTGGTGCTTAAATCTGACAGGAATCCTTGCCTTTGTCCAGTAATGTGGGCTAAATAATTTATGAAGAGGCGGAAAGGAAGTGTGGATCAGTTAATTTTTTGTTCAATGGATGGGAAGGTGGTGTCGAGTAGCAGATTCATAACTTTGGTGAGGAGGGTTTTATGTTGCGTGGGATTGCTGGTGGAGAGGTTTTCAGCTCACTCATTTAGGATCGGTAGGGCCTCAGATTTAGCTAGAGAGGATAGTTCCATTGAATTGATTAAGAGAGTGGGGAGGTGGTCTTCAAATGCATTTTTGTCATATATTAGATAAATTGTGGTCTGATTCTTAATTTTCTCTTCTTTTCTTTTAGGGAAGCACATTATCATCTTGGGGCATTCGTATATCCACTGGGCAGAGAAGTGTGCTTTAGTTAGAGATGATGGGGAAAATTTGGGTTTATCACATTTAGGGTGGTCAGTGACATGGCATGGTGTTAGGGGTCTTAGGTGGGATGGGTTATTGCATGAATTTGAGAGGGCTAAATTGAAGGTGGGTTGTCCTTGTATATTAGTCATTCATTTGGGGAGCAATGACTTGGGCATTTTTTCCAAAAAACAATTAATGGACATTATTCTTCAGGATTTGATGAGATAACAGGCATTGTGCCGGGTATGGAAATTGTGTGGTCAGAGTTGGTTCCTCTTTTGTGTTGGAGGAGAGCGTATAGTTATAGGGTGATTGAAAGGGTCAGAAGGTGCATCAATCAAAGGCTGGCTAGGCAGTTAAGAATTTTGGGGATGCATACCATTGACCATAGAGATTTTGGGGATGGAGAGGAGTCTGGGTACCAAACAGATGGAGTACACCTTAATGACATAGGATTGGATCTTTTTAATTTGCATTTGAAGCTCTTTTTAGAGGATGTGATTGTGGCTAGGGTTTAGGAGGGGGAACAGCCTGGGGACCAGGCTGGTGGCAGAGAAGAGGGACAGGATTGTCCTCTTCTGTTCCCCCTCTAAAGAAGATGGTTATTGTTTAATGGTTTGGTCTGGAGGTGAGGTGAGTAGGTACACTGCCTCTTTATGTGGGGTGAGTAGGTACGCTGCCCCAGTGGAGGAGGTATCAGGGTGAGTAGGTACACTGCCCTGAGGTAAATTCATCCAGGGTGAGTGGTGACGCTGCCCAGAGATCATCATTGCTGAGAAAGATAACTAATGTTTTGTGTGTATAAGTTCATTGTATAATAGAGTTTAATAAAGGTCGTCAAATGGCTTTATATGTTTGGTGTGGTTATGTAAAGGGGGGACGGGACAAATATTTTTTAACTATATGTTAGTAGTTAGTTTAATGAACTTATCCATAAAGAAATTGTTAAAATTGGATGTAGGTCCTTGATTCAAAACTATAAGTTAGATTTTTGGGGGTTATTTTAATTTAAAGATGTCAGTATATAAATGTATCTCATTAAATATTAATGGTCTTAATAATGCTATGAAAAGAGGTAGTTTAATCAAATACTTAAAAGTAAATAAAGCTTACATTGTTTTGTTTTGTTTTTTACAAGAAACACATTTGTTAACTAAGGATGTAGATAGTTATTTAAAGATTATTCAATACTTGTGGGCTTGCATTTTAGTTCAAAAAGGAGAGTCACTCATACTTTGGAAGAAGTCATTGATTATGCGTAAGGTATTTGATACTTATTCTGACAAGAATGGTATGCTGGGATTGGTAGTAGTTGAAATTAATAAATAGTATTACATGTTTGTCGATGTGTATTGGATTCCTGGAATTGGATCTAAGGCCACTAAAAATATTTAGATATTCAAAAGGGGAAATTTTATTGGCTAGTGATTTTAATTGCATTTTATCAGAAAAATATACTACTAAAGATAAAAAAAATCTAGAATGCCTGCAGCTACTAAACATTTAGACCACTTCATAAATTCAATGAATTTAAGAGACATATATGATTTAAAAATGTTAAAATCTGTTAACTACACACATTACTCATTTAAATTTGGCACCCAAACAAATATAGATGAATTTTTACCTCTAGTTGATTATATTCTAAAATTGATGACATCCCAAAAATTTCTTGTCCTTTGACTGATCACAATGTTATTACTTTTAATATCACTCTGAGATCTAATGATTTTGTTTTTTTCATCAAAGAATTCCTGCTTATATTACTAAAATTAAAGCATTTAAAGAATGTTTTAAATTATGAATAACACAAAGTCTAACGGAGTAAATGCTCCAATGGAGTGAATACCATTACTGGGACTATTGGTATTCACTCCATTGTTTTGCTCTACGAACATTTATTGATTTTTATTTGAATGTTTTAAATTAATTAACCTATTTATAGAGATTAATAATAATGATAAAGTTACTAATGCTATTCTTTGTGATATGTTAGAAGCTTATTTATATGGTAGAATTAAAAGTTGGTATCTATGTAACTGTAAAAGAAAGGATTGGGATAAATAGTTAATTGTTTTACAATCAAACATTGATAAATTAAAATTGAACTTTGAACCCAATGATAAGAATGTAAATTCTAAATTGAAAGACTTAAATCAGAAATATGTAGAAATATTACATCATAAAAAATTTCAATAGAAATGAAAAATGTAAATTACAATAGTATTCTATCAACCCCAAAAATTTACATAGGTTAGCTATTAGATCAAAAAGATTAAATAATATTAATCATAGTAAAGAGATTACGTATAAAGTTAAGAACAACATTAAGAAAGCAACTGATTTAAAAGCTGCATTAGAAAGTTTTAGAAAACATTATGAATTAATTAACAACAGTAAATCAACATTAGATAATAGTGATTTAACTCATAGCTTTTCTAAAGGAAAATATAAATATAAGTTAACTAAAGAGCAGAATTTAAGATTAGATAAATCATTCTCTTTCAAAGAACTAAAAGAACAGATTAAAAATCTAAAGAATAATAAGGCCCCTGGTCTGGATGGCATAATTATTGAATTATATAAAATAATTCCTGATAATATACTAAAAATTCTGTTAAAAGCGTTTGAGAAAATTAGAAATACAAAAAATGTTCTTCCCTCTTGTACATTTTCACTGATTTCACCTATTTTGAAACTGGATAAATACCCAAAAGTATGCTCTCTTATCACCCCATTTCTCTTTTAAACATTGATTATAAATTGTTTATGTCTATAGTGGTGAAAATGTTAAGCCATATTATGCCAGGTTTAATCGAAGATGATCAAACCAGTTTTATTGTAACATTATAAGACTATCTGCATTAATAGATGTTGCTAATAAAAATAAGAAAGAACTTTTGATTTTAAGGTTAGACTTGAACAAATCTTTTGATTCTGTTAATTGGTTATATATATTTAAAGTGCTCAAAGGATATAATTTCTCTTCAGAGTTTATAGATTTAATAATGGAGTCATATAAGAATTATTTATCTTTTATTAAAATTAGATCCTTTTTATTAAGCTCCTTCAAAATATTAAAAGGCACAAAAACAAGGATGTAATTTGCCCACTTTGTTGTTTGCTTTGTCAATAGAGCTAATACAAAGATAAAGTGTTTTTTTCATAGATAATAATTATACTTCTAAAATTCAATTTGCTGATGACATCTTATTAACAAGCACTGACAATGAATCATCATTAGAACATGTTCTTAATTCAATAAAATATTTTGAGAAGATTTCATGGTTAAGTTTTAATCATAATAAAATATAAATATTGTTTGTTAATAAAATTATTGACAAATAAGATTTATTTTTGGTCACATCACTATTAATTTTAAACAAAACTTCCAGAATTTTAAGATGTGTTTTTGTCTTTGATTCATTGTATTAGAAATATTCATCAAAAATTAATGATGATTTTTTTTCAGATATAAATAAAAATTATCTCTGAAATCAGTAGGTAATACTATTTCAGTACTTTATTGGTGAATTTTTACTTGGAAGTACTTGCACAGAATCTTTTTAACTCCTCATAAAATTGCCTTAATTTATAAAATAGAGAAAATAAAATGTTGGAGATATGATGAGGTTCTAGATGCAAATTGGCGTCATATGGTTATGGAATGGAAAATGATTGTTCCATTGTGGTTATAGTTCAGAAACCTTGCTAAAGCATTACAGTCAGACAATTATACTGTTACAAATTCTTTGATTTTATTTAATACCCCAATTCCAGATTCCATACCAAGAGCACAAGTGCTTCTCCTTTGGTCCATTCTGGCTATCGCCAGAAAAATTATTACACAGCATTGGAAAAGTAAAAATATCCTCTATTTTACTGAATTTGTTTACCTAGCTAAGACTGTATGTAACAAAGAATTGCAAACTGTTTATTGGAGAACATCAAATATGCATAAATATTTATCACTGCAAAAACTTATTGTAAAAGTATTAATGGTTTTGTTTAATGTAAATTTTTGTTATGGATGTTACATATAGTTTTTTATTGTTATGTTTTAATTGTTACATCTTGCTTTCATATTGTTTTAAAATTTAATAAAAAAAAGTTTATAAAAAAATTCTCCAGAGGACACTGAGATCTTCTAAGAGGGTCTTTTCCAGATGAATAGCTGGTGTCAAAACTGCAGCATAAAACTAAATCCCAAGAGATGTATATCTTTTAGCAAGCATGACTTCCCTTATAGCTATCACATTAACAACACCTTCCTGAAAGCTGATCTCATAATCAGAGATCTGTGAACCTATGCACACAATGAAATGTTCTTTTATCACCATGTATATAATATTGTATGGACATTCTTTTTAAGCACATTGCTTATCTCCAAAGGTATGGCATCCAGGTCCATGGATGTAATTAGTCCACTGTACTCAGCTCTCATTAGTCTGATCACTGAATATAATGCCCCTTTAGGTATACACTTGTCCAAATACTTATTACAATTGGAACAACTGTCATGCTTTCTCACTAAAAAATATGAGACCTAAAATCTAAAAACTTGCGGGTTTTATACAAGCTACTAAGAGACCATTTTGGCCTCTTGTACAGAGCCTCAACAGACCTTAACCTGTCAGATCTATTACACATTCATAATTCCAGTGACAGTGTGAACACCCACTTAAGAGATTTCAATTTCTTTTGCAACAAAAATAGAACCTGATGGCAGGATAGGATAGGTCTTTCACTCCACATAAGGCAAAGTACTTCACTTATTTTATTTAAATGTAATTTGGATGAATGGATGAGAAACTGCAAATTCACCCCTGGCTTAGTACCATGTCCCTAATGGATAGGGGCAAAGTGAAAATATCCTAATATATTATTTTTCTGCCCAACTCTTGGTTATTCACATGAAAAATATAAGGACTAAAAACTACTATTGGAATTCAAGACTAGGATTCTTAAGATCTTTACAGATCCAAAGCATAGGAAGTACCTATTTACCTATAAAATATTTTATGAAGCATCAATCCTATAGAACAGAAAATGACTTGGCACATTATTGTACAGCATATACATTTAGGATATAATTCCCATGTTGAAAAGGTTTATTGACAAAGAATTAAATTAAGAGACATTTTCTATGACAGGTTAAATTGTGCTCTGTTCAATTCATCCTAATGTAATTGTTTAAAGATGTATCATGTATTTGCAGTTGTTGTATGTGCATATGTCTTCTCCATGATACATCAACATATGCAGCAATATGGAAAGCACCAAATATATGTGTTGCTTACATTCTCTCATCCCTGTAATAAATTTGATATTGACTAGTTTAGAAGATACATTATTGGTGATGTTCAAGTATGCATAACATTTCTCTAATAATGACTCGGCAGTGCAGAGCTTTGTTACTTTACTAATTATCATCTTCTAAACAGCATAAAATATTACAGTCTTGCAGCAGCTTGTTTATCAAAAAGAACAGAATACTGCAAGCATGTAAGAGCAAGATTTTTGAACAACACTAGAGAGAGATTTAGCTTAGTAAGTCTTCTCTATATGTTTAAAGGAGTCTGTTACAATTACAAACTCACAGCAAACTGCTAGTCATTTGTTCTGGGTGTAGGGCCTGATTAACAAGGGAGCTGATGAAGCTGTATCTCCATGTTTACATGTCCCATATAGGCCCTGCTGCTTCTGCTCCCAGTTTTTTTCTGAAATTCCGTGCTATTTTCACACCAAATAAATAGATCCTTTATAACTCTCAGCTCCAGGCCTATGAGGCCCATAATCTATCACTGTCTGGGTGACATGCTGAGCTGTTTATATGAAACAAGTACAAGCTCCAACATTAAAAGAATATTTGCATTAAGCTGTATGATACTATTTTCTGTAATAAATTTATTTTACCAATTTTTGAAATCAGTTTTTAACCCTGGAAGTAGTGAAATGATGTTGCTAATTTCCTCACCTATCAGATGAGTCTCAAGGTTGTCTGCATTTCCCAGAAACCTTTGCATGTGCAAGCAGATATTTACTTTATGAGGTTAAATGTGTTTTCCATTAAAATCTAAATTCATGTTCATAAAGTTATTAGCTTAGTGCTCATACACTTATGAATATGAACTGGGAAATGTGATTCCGACATTCCATCAAAGTAGATCCATGCATATGGGTCTACTTTACCATTCAGAAAGTCGACTTTCATATGGCCAAGACCATATGATCGACTTTCGAAAAGCCGACCATGTAAAATAAACAAAAAACGCACAACAAACACTTACCTTTCAACTGTTAGCAGGGGAGCAAGCCCCCCCCCGTGCCCCCCACACCACCCGTAACTTAAATACACCAACTCCGAGATCGCACTACAGTGCGGAAGAATGAAATTTTCCCATTCCACACTGTACGGAGATAGCAGTTCCCCATGGTCGGCTTTTCGAAAGTCGATCATATGGTCCCGGCCATATGAAAGTCGACTTTCTGAAAAGTCGACCATGTGAAGGGGACCCATGTATATATATATATATATATATATATATATATATATATATATATATATATATATATATATATATATATATATACATTTTTCTTTGAAGAACAAAGCCCTGCCCCCATGCCTTGGGTTCGGCTGCCTGTATCTTTTTATTATTAACTCTAAGATTGTATACCCCAAGGGAAAATCCCAGCATCATCACATGATGTTCAACATACACTTTGACGACCCATCTGAATCTGGAATTTTACACCAGTGGCCCTTGCATGGGTATCTTACTCCATTGTGCATCCACAGAGAAAGTGTAGATGTTATGCAACTAAAACTGTATTGTGATTCTTTGCTGTAGATTTATTTTACCTGCAAAAATTCAAACTGTAGTTCAAATCTGCTATATTTCAAATTAATGCACTTAAGAAATGTTACTTTTTTATGTTGGGGGCTTTGCCTCTTGTAATGTAAAGTGGGAGCTGTGCTTTCTCACTCCCTACTTTAGTATTATAGAGTTGTCATTGCTTCTGGGCAATAGAAAAGTGGTTCTTAGAGTCATATTGATGCCCTGGCAGTTTGTATGCTGTCTCATTGTAGCGCAAGAATATATGAATTCACTTAAACATTTCTTAGTTTGTCATTCATTAATGGAGCTTGAATCAGACAGGTGAAGTTTGTTCCACATTTTTTTTAATGAAGGAAAAACTCACAGGCAGATATATTGTGGTATATAGATGCATCAAAAGACCAAGAATTAACAAAAAATGTGCAGTTTCATTTCATTAAAAAACAAAAGGTAGTAGTGCAGTATTTTTTTCACACAACTGCTTACACCAGAATAACTTCCTGTACAAAAGAAAAAATATGCAGAGCATCTTTTTTCAAAAATTCCAAACGTCTCCACAAAGAGGCAAATGTTACTTTCAAAATAGTCAAATAATTCATCTCAGCAGTTGCAAGAAGCAAGAATTAAAATTTCATAACATATAAATGCTCTCCTATAGAGTCTCTCCCATGCTGGATTCCTTCACAGGAAAACGTCCATAACTTCTCATAATAGTCCACAGAGAGTCTTCCTTACTTTAAAATAACATCCATACATCCAGTCCACTTCTATGAGAGGTCACCATCCCTGGTTTGACAGGACTGTAGTCCTTTGTTCCAGACCCCATTTAATTATATAATTGGTTCTATTAACTGAACTATGCGGGAGTCTTCTCAGTCTAATAAAAAAGGTAGCTGCCTTCTTAAAGCAACAGTTCTATTTGCAACTATTGGTACACATTATTTACATTATTTTACATAATTTTAAAGCACAATTTTGGTGCTACCCAAGATACTCTGATACTATAACCCCCCTTCAGTTTGGAACTCTTATTCTCGGGCCTAATAGATGGACTATCAGCCCTAGACAGGCCATCTGCATTATGATGGGTTGAGTATGGTCTCTGTTTCACTGTGAATTTAAAACTGTGAAGGATGTACAACGTTTTGTGTTCCCATCCTGATGCCTATATAGCTAGAACAGTGGGACATGGTCTATCACCAGTATAAAGTCATGGCTTTGAACGTAGGACTTTATTGACAACAATGTCCAGTTAATTGGCAAGCATTCCCTTTCAGTATTGGGATACCAATTTTCTGGTCTAGTTAGTTTTTATTTCTAAAGAATTAATTGGACGTTCTTCCATATCAAAGGTCTGTGATAACACTTCCCATGGTGAAACCACCACTGCCTTACATTACTATATATATATATATATATATATATATATATATATATATATATATATATATATATATATATATATATATATAGATTCACTTCATAACACTGAAAGCTCAAAACACTAAAAATGAGAAAACTTCATAATATAGAAGACCAAAACACTGAAACTTCAAAACACTGAAAACTCAAAACACTAAAACTCAAAACAGTGAAAACACACATCATACATATACTGAGTTTAAACAACATAAATCATAGCACTTTCCACCAAGTGTAAAAAGGAGGGCAAGCACCCCTGCACCCGCCATGTAGGGGGCTGTGCCCCCCCACACCCCCTGCTACTTAAATATATCAACTCCAAGATTGCACTTAATGTAGTGAAGTGCAATCTTGGAGTTGATATATAGGGTCTATATTAGAACATCGATGTTTCAGAACATCGATTGTTCTAATATTAAACCCTATTCAGCGAACACTGAAAATAGTGAAGCTGCAGAAAACCAATTTTTTTTCCCAGGGAAAGAAATCGGTTGTCCGTTTCTGTCACTTTGCTATTTTCAGTGCTGTGGTGGAACGTTACGGGTCGGGTTCAGGTAAGTGTGCGATTGTGTGGACGTGAGGGTTAGGACTGGTTAGGTGAGTTAGGGTTAGGACACGGGTCAGGTAAGTGTGCGATTGTGTGGACGTGAGGGTTGGGGGGGTAGGTGAGTTAGGGTTAGGGCACAGATGAGGTGAGTGTGCGATAGTGACAGACCTTAGGGTTAGGGTTTGGGTTAGGGTAAGTTGATAGTTAGTGGTGTATGTACAGTTTAGTGTAGGGTTAGATGTAAGATTTTAGGTGTATGTGTGTGGATTGCTGTTTGTTTGGTGTGCTTGTGTTGTGTGTATGTGTTTCGGAACAGCAAATTTTTTCCCTAGGAAAAAAAATCACTGTTCTGAATGTTCGATGTTGTCATTGTTCACTGACTGGATTCGATATTAGAACATTAGAAGTTTTGACACTTCAATGTTCTAATATAGACCCGATATATAAGTAGCAGGGGGTGTGGTGGGTTTGCCCCCTGCCTGCTTACACTTGGTGGAAAGTGTTATGATTTATGTTGTTTAAACTCAGTATATGTATGATATGTGTTTTCAGTGTTTTGAGTTTCAGTGTTTTGAGTTTTCAAGATTTTGAAGTTTCAGAGTTTTGGTTTCAGTGTTTTGAGTTTCAGTGTTTTGAGCTTTCAGTGTTATGAAGTGAATTCATATATATATATATATATATATATATATATATATATATATATATATATACATACATGTGTGTGTGTGTGTGTGTGTGTGTGTGTGTGTGTGTGTGTGTGTGTGTGTGTGTGTGTGTGTCTGGGTGAGCTGAGTGTCAGATCGCTTATATAAATATTTAAAAATACCTGTAGAGTTTTTTCATTGACTTTGAAATTATGGAATGATCATCCTTGGAATACTGTGGAATATGTTTTTTTTTTTTTTTTGGAGGGGGTACTTTAAGGAACACATTGTATCTCAGCTTCTACAGACTGGAAAATATGTTATCTTGATAACAGAAGAATATTTTCAATCATGATTATTCATTTCCAACAGATGAGAAAAGGCCTTTATTTTATGAAGTCATGTGAAAACATAACATGAAGAATTTGAATATCAAGTTGGCATATCCTGCCCTACTAAATATGTTTTTTTTATGGGTATTGATTTGGCTCACAAATGTAACAATGATATGACATGATCTTGCAATGTTTTGAACCAGGTTAATGAAACTGAAAAGATTGTAGTCTACAAATGTTTCAATGGAAGTTGTACTTGACTGTGAGTTTTCTAAGTGATGTTTGCATAACTTGGACTGAGTGGTTTTCTTTCTTTATTTACTATTTGTTTGCTGTGTAAGTGGGCTGGTTTAGTGACCTTTTTCAATCCCAAGTGACTTTTTCAAAAGAAGTTGCCTGTTTTTTGCTGTGCTAAACATTTTGCAACTCAAACATCATAAATAAAGGCTGCTTGTGTGTTTTTGATTTTTATTGTTAGAATTATAATACCAATGAAGATGAGTGTAAGTAATAAAATTACTAAGACTGCTTTAATATTATAATTAAATATTTCATAATGTGGCAGAGATTCCTTTGTTGCTGGATATTTAGTTCATATATATTTAGTTCATATATTAAAGGTGCCAGTTGGGTGGAAAACTGACAAGCTTGATTAGAGCTCTTAGAAATATAAAAAGTGCAGGTAATATAGTTGCACCTGATTGTGGAAGCTAGTTTGAAATTAGGTGTGTGGAATTTTATTTCAGAAGGGAGGTTTGTAATGTCTAATATCTGACTATGCATTTAATGTACAGGTAGTGTGATTGTCTGTCTTGTGAACAAAGTGTTTCAGCTACCGGTTCTGTACTGAGGGGATTCATTTCTTAAAAAGGCAAAACTAAGCTAACCACACTGCTAAAGGAGACTCACAGGCAAAACAACCAAACTGAGAAAAATAATTGTGAGTCAACCAAACACCGTCCAGGCAGGATAAACCTCTGTGGAACACCAAGAATGTATAAAAAACTGTTTTATTGAAGAAGGTTAGCACTTTCGCGGGGTCACTGCTTCATCAGACCAAATACAATAGCTATGTTAATTTGGTTATGGCACAGTGGGAGAATGAGAACGTACATAGCAGTAATATGTTTAGCCATCATGTAAAATACTATGCCAGGTTTGTGGATGACATTTTTTTTCTATGGGAAGGTGATGTGGGGCAACTTTCAGACTTTTTTTAGGTATCTTGAAAGTACCACAGATTTCCTCTGGTTTACTGTTAATTATTCTTCTATTTCTATTGATTTTTTGGATGTCACCATTTCTAAGAATTCTGATGGTACTTTAGGGATGCAACTATATAGGAAACCTTGTTGGAGGAATGGGCTTCTGCATTGTTCCAGCATGCATCCCCCACATATTTTTTCTAACATACTTAATGGCCAATGCTTAAGGGCATCTAGGCTATGTACTAATGACCTTGTGTTTCAGGAAAATGTATATAGATTGAGCAATGGCTTCTCTGAGAGAGGTTACTCACAGATGCACATACTTAATGCTAGGAATACCACTCTGCAACAATGTCAAGGCAGAGGGACCCCATATTTTTCCTCTAGTAGAATGACTGTGAACAGTAACCGAAGGTCCGGAGAGGCCCAACACCCACACACATCGATATTTGTAAGATATTCTAGTGATATACAGCATTACTGCAATATTATAAGAAAGAATTGGCCTGTCCTTTTAGCTGATCATAAGGTGAGACAAATAGTTGGTGAGTACCCCCCCTTCACCTATAGGAATAATATGTCTATCAAAAGACTTTTATGTTATGGACCAAGGCCTCCATCCCATATACCTGCAGGGAATGTCAGTACACTTCCTTGCCACAGTTGCAATTTACAAATTACCACACTTCCATATCTACTGAACTTTGTTTCACACATCCCATTACAAGGCACATTTTTACACCCAGATTTATGGCGACATGCAGGAGCAGCAATTTGGTATATTTGGCTACCTGCTGCTCCTGTGATAGTTTCCATGTGGGCAAAACCACATGACAACTTAGAGAGAGGGTACTTGAGCACCTAGGCAACATACATAACCATGTAACATCAAATGCTTTAGCTAATCATGCCTTATTGTTTCCAGGACACAATTCTTTTAAATTCAGAGTTTTACAACTTTTGCATTTCCATATTAGAAGAGGTGATTTTAATAATGTTGAGATGTGTGAGCTAAAATGGATTGTTTCTTTGCATGCATATGAATACCCAGGACTTAATAGTGGTGTCTCCCTTAAACCAGCCCTACTGAGTAGGCAGTGATATGGGTTACATCACTTTGATTGGTCTTTTTTAATTAGATTTAGTTGACTGGTTGTGCTATGTTTTAAATATCTCTGTGTTTTAACATACTTTTGTATTTGGTCCGATGAAGCAGTAACCCCGCGAAAGCACTAACCTCCTTCAATAAAACAGTTTTTTTATACATTCTTGGTGTTCAACAGAAGTTTATCCTGCCTGGACCGTGTTGGTTGACTCACAATTATTTTTCTCAGTCAGTGATTCAGTTCTTGCAGACATACATTGCAGCTCAACAGCAGATAAAACTGAACTGTCTGAACTCAATCCAAAGGAAAAATAAACATCAAAATGATTCAAGAAACAATCTAAGAGAAAATTACTCATGGATGTAACTATTAGAAGAAGAAAACAAATTGAATGTAATACGCAAGCTTTCACATCGTAAGTGCTTTCTCAAGTGTTATAAAAACATCCTGAAACTTTAAGATATACGCATCCCAAATATTAGTTTATAATTAAACCAATGGATGTCTTAAAGCTCCACTCCAAAATGGGCTTGAAAGACTCAGATTCATTAATACCAAGAAAGCAATCACTTTTAGGTAGTGTGAGCCAACATTATTCTTTTTACCCAAACAAGCTGTTAACATCAACCATCATTTTGTTTAAATTAATATATTTCATGACATGAAACATAAAAACATGCTGGTTTTTATTTTACCATACATTTAAACAATCATTTTGCAGTGAGCACAAAGGATTAAGGTTATAAGTTGTTAACAAGCTGTTTCTTGCAGTCTAGGTTTGATTCCTTCAACCTCCATTTGCCCACTGTGTGACTTTGAGCAAGTCACTCCATTTGCCTACTATATGACTTTGAGCAAGTCACTTAACCAGACAGGCTCCCGAATTCTGCAAGCCCTGCATGGCATGCAGGACTAGTGCAGGAGCTCCAGCAAGCAATATGTCTGCCGTGCGATCCAGGAATAACCTGTGGGGATGTGCATGAGCACTCCTGCACTAGTCCTGCACAGACTCAGCCCCTGTATGTAAATTACCCCATTTGCAGTAATGGAGTACATTTCTGCAAATTACAAAACGGAGCCATGACAGCTCCAAATAAAGGGTAGATATCATGTAAAAAGCATGCCAATGGCTAACTATAAGGCCACTGGCATGGAAAACACTTGCAAAATTTAAAAAAATCAACTTTTATTTTTTTTTTAGCTGATCTCGGCTGTTTAAGAGTAGGGCAGCGGCACACAAACAGGATCATGCGGAAAATAAGAAAAAAAACATAAAATAAGCATTCTAACCAAAATCACTATCTTGCCATTATACTCAATGACAGGCAGAAGACAACATGGCCAGTGAATAGTGGTTGCTAAGGGGGGAGGCTCAGTGTGGGACATGTAACTATGCATTAGCAGGCAATACTATGCAAATAGGGGAATGATACTGAATCCCAGATTTCCCTTGCATGCTAGTCAACACCCAACAGTTTAAGAGCAGGAATAGCTTTGTGCAAGCCTAGGAGTTAGCTGACATCATAGGGGGTGTGTCAGGCATACTGTAAGTGGATTGGAGTCCTGTGGCTCAGGTTTGCTCCTAGCATAGCAGAGCTAAGCAAGAGGGTGTGTCTGAGGCTGCCCAGCACTCTTTACATTGCTTAAGTGGGTGCGCATGCCACGCACTGGGTTTTAAAGGAAAAAAAAAAAGTAAACCAGGAAATAGCAGCTCTGTGCACATTTGAGCACTGTGTTTGCGCGGTGCACTCCCTGGCTTAAACAGGAAGGCAGTGGGATGGGAAATCAGCAGTAGGAAGGTAATCTAGGAGAACTTGCATAGCTAGCAGGTGAAATGTATCAGAATCAGCCAATTACGCAGGCAGCAGACCAGCCCTGCCCAGAACACCACTATAAACTATGCAAACACCTTTCCCTCTGGTTTTTCCCATACTCTACACCACAGGTGTATACAAGTGATGAAATTTTAACAATCAAAACAACAAAATGATAAGGGCTGCAATAGCTATCATACAACAACATGTGGAAGAGGCTGAGGGTGGTGAGGATGTGAATGCTGTCGACCAACCCACAGTGAGGAGACAGGGAAGAGTGTACAGACCCAGGGTAACCTACCAGGGGCTACATGAGTTGGAGATAGTGGAGCACTATAGGTGGACAGGGACCTCTTACAGCAAATTGTTGAGCTGTGTCAGCCACGCCTGACTCAGAACTAACAGAGGGGAACCCATCCTAGTGGATACCAAGGTATGTGTAGGCCTAAGAATACTAGCTACAGGTACCTTCCAAAGGCCAACTGGGGATATGATGGGGATCTCACAGGCATCAGAATCCAGGGTACTCCACCAGTTCCTGGATGCCATGTCAGCACATGCCAGTGAGCACATATAGTTTCCCAACACCTGTGAACCATTGGCCAACAATATGCAACTGTTCCACTGAATAGCAGAATACCCTGAGGTAGTGTGTGCTATAGACTGCATACATATACACATCAAAGCACCACCCAGTGAGCAGGGTATGGTGTACATCAACCGCAAGGGCTTCCCCTCCATCAACTACCAAGGCATGTGCGATGCCCAGGGCATAATAATGAATGTGTGTGCGCTGGCTGCCCTGGAAGCTATCACAATTCCCACATCTGGCATCTGACATAGCTGTACCAGAGATTTGCCAATGGGGACATCCTTTTCGGTCACCTAGTGGGGGATAATGGTTATGCACTGGAGCCATGGCTGATGAAACCCATCAGAAATGCACATACACCCAAACAAGAATTCCTTAATGAGGCACACGCACAGACCAGAATCATAATAGAGCATGTGTTTGGGATGCTCATGTCACGGTTCCAGTGCCTGGACACATCTGATGGAGCCTTGCAGTATTCACCAGCTACATGTACCCAAATTGTCATCGTATGTGCCATGCTACACAATATGATCCTGCGGAAACAGCTGAAGCAGGAACAGCATGGGCCAGGGCCACACAGCCCCCCACCATTGCCAAGGCCTCCACAGGTAGAGAGTGACTTGGAGGAGGAACAACCTGAGCCTGCCCCAGTAGGTAGAAGGAGGCATGCCCAGTATGCCCTGGCCTTGGCAAAGATGCAATGCATTGCACATACACTGACACAGGAGGGACCCAGGGAATGACACCTCTCTCTGACTCGCACATACAGTAAAAGGGATGCCAAACATGACACTACCTGTGCTCAGCCATGTGTAGGGAGTGTACTATGTGCATCTGACATAGGCAGCCCTGCAGCACCACCCTCAATACTGGCACACCCACAAGGTAAGTCACTCAACCTACCAATTGCCGAATGGAGTAGTATGTGTTGTTACCTGTATCTATGGTATGAATGTGAGCATGCAAGGGAATCGGGTGGCTGAATGGCATGCCAGCAGATAGTAGACACTTACAGTGGCACCATGAGATCTGTAACAAATACTGGTACTATATATATATATATATATATATATATATATATATATATATATATATATATATATATATATATATATATAGTGGCCATAGTAGCCAGTACTACACAGGGCGACAAAACCCACTGCAGGAAATGTGCTGGGCCACATGTGTGTCCATATGACTCACACATGCCAGTCAGGGAGGTTCACATACCCAACAACAGTCTCAGCCAGCAGGACAGGTGTAGACAAGCACAAATAAAGGCTGTGCTATGGCCTCTGAATGATGCCTATGGGTAACCTCCCCCCAGGCCTACACAGATAGACTACAGCAGGTCAGGCAGTGGGATGTTAGTTCTGAAGGGTAGGAAGTCAGAAACTAATATGTAGGTCAATCAAACCTAAGACCTGTAGTACACTGATATGCCTCTAGTCAGCATGATAGGTTAGAATACAGAATGAAATGGAGTACCTGACATACCAGTACAGTCATATCAAATGTGTACAAGTGTCAGGTGTGCCCCCCATCCTATGTAGAAATGTAGAAACAGTCAGGTGTCCCCCCCAATTCTGTGTAGAAATGTAGAAACAGTCAGGTGTGCCCCCCTATCCTATGTAGAAATGTAGTAACAGTCAGGTGTGTCCCCCCACTCCTATGTAGACATGTAGAAACAGTCAGGTGTGCCCCTTCCCCCAATCCAGCGTAGAAATGCAGTAACAGTCAGGTGTGCCCCCTCCCAACTTCTGTGTAGAAATGTAGAAACAGACAGGTGTGCCCCCCCCCAATCCTGCGTAGAAATGTAGTAACAGTCAGGTGTGCCCCCTTCCCCAATCCTGTGTAGAAATTTAGAAACAGTCAGGTGTGCTCCCCCAACCCTACTTAGAAATGTAGTAACAGTCAGGTGTGCCCCCCAAACCTATTTAGAAATGTAGTAACAGTCTGGTGTGCCCCCACCAATCTGATGTACACACGTCGTAACAGTCAGGTGTGCCCCCCACAACCCTATGTAGAAATGCAGTAACATGTATTTGTAGGTATAATACCAGTGGAGCACAGATGCCCAGAGGTGGCCAAGGTAGCAGGATAGATTGTAGCATTTGCGCAATATGCAGGTATGTGTGTGGTAGGTTGGTGTGTGTTTCATATTGTGTGAGTGTGGTCAGTATGTATGCATGTTGAGGTAAGACCTGGTGGCCATTGCCCACTACTGCTGATGACACGGCCAAGTCCTCACAATTGCAGTGCCAAAGACAAGTCCCACCAGTATAACACATGCTAGCAGTAAGCCATTTTAAATGTATAGTGGTAATATGTGTCACCATCTGAAAGATTTGACATGGCATGGCTGTTGGGCTACATATACAAACAGTACACAGGGGAAAGTACCCCAGACATACAGTATACATTGTGTAACTGTGAAATGGACACACCCTTGGAATTGTACATACAGGTATGCATCACATTATCTGGCCCTGTAGTAGGGGATACTGGTGTTGTCTGCCCAGACACTTGGAGATCACAACGGAGGTAGGACTGATGTATTGGGAAACAGTTGATGTACCTGCACATGCCAGCATAACTGGAATGCCCATGCATATCTGTGTGTTAGATGCAAGTAGTGTCCATAGCACACATGCACCCAGCTCACGCAAACACCACCCACAGGTACCTCTATGGTCGTATCCCTGCTATGGGGAATGGGTACAATATGACCCCACCTGTATAAGTCAATAGCGGAAGAATGCTCATGCAGTGCAGGTGTCCCATGCAGGTGTGTCCCTAGCCATAGGTAGCACCCTGCCAGCAACCACACCACCTGATCAAGACTGATAGAAGGTATTGGCATGAACACCTAGCACACCTACCCTGTCACCCCAGGGGAATATACTGTATGGCGGTCTGAAACTGTAGGACTGACAGAATGCAACAGCCTGCCACATCTGGCCCCCATCAACACCAAATGGCCCACAGGTCTCTGCCAAAAGCCTGTGTCTCACACATACTGCCAATGCATGTTATGTCATGGACACCCAAATAACAACATAACACACTCCACATAAGCCATATGCAAGGCCATGTGAACAAACCATAGTAACATATCCACCATGTCCCACTGCATGAATTGTGGACCAACACCAAAACACAGCTGTGATGGGGTGATAACCTTAGGGAAAGTATCAGAGAATGTATGCATAATGTATGGAAGAGGATAGAATAACAGAGGGAAGGGGTGGGAGCATGGGCAGCATGGAATGTGCAAGGTCCAACACAAAGCTGTGTGCACACACTATCCCTGGCTGAAAACACATAAATGGGTGGATACATACCTGCCCGCACACCACAACAGGGGTAATGTCCTGAATCATGGCCCCTGCCACTGGGTAACCTGTGCGAATCTGTACAGCTGTGAGGTATTGCCACAGCAAGATAAGACCATACTGTCATGTCGATGGATGTACAAGTATGGGATCCTCTGCCAGCACTGTACCAAGGTGCTAAACCAGATACACAGACCCAGCAGCAAGTGTCTGCAGCTCCCCCTCCAGAATGGCATAACTCACCATGAATATGTAGGCGTCTGCCCACAATACCAGACACAGCTGCAGTCACCCTTGTCCCCCAAAACATCACTATGAGCAAGAATGTCCACCTGACAGTACATGAGGACAGAAAACAACACAGTGTATAACAGTATACATGTCTGAATATCTCTGCTAACAGCAGTACCATGTAGCTGAAGCAGCATAGACACAATCACCTACAGTACACAATATCCCCTGCACAGTTTGTTCCCATATTGCCAAATGATCAACGGATACCCTGCAGAAACAGTTTGCTACCTGTAGGTGTAGAACACAAAGGTCTGCACTGGAGTACAAACTACCTGGAATCAATCCACACATTCAGTACAGAAGGGCATACTGGGCATGCTCACACACAGAGAAATGAAGGCAATGTCAAACAACAACATACTGAAAGGTCATACTGGGCATGCTCACACACTTAAACAAATGAAGCCCATGTCTGCAAACAACAGTGGACCATACATATCTGGCAGTTGCAGATATTAGTGCATACACTCCTCAGTATGCACCAGTCATGCTTTGCACATACAGTGGATAGGAATACAGACATATATCCAAGGACAACACACTATAATATGCCAAAAATAGACGTACATAGATGTGTGGAAGAAACTGACTGTGACAAGGAGCCATCCATTATGAGGCCTGTCCCACCCAGTACACAGCCAAATAGCTACAACCACATGAGGTATAAATGTCACTCAGTGTAGACATTAGTCACCAGTATCCATCAGCATTACAGACTATGTGGTGCAAGTGCTAGCTATGCAACATGACTTTACATGGAAGTAGTAATCTAGCAGCCATATACACATACATGCAGAATATAACCCTGTGTGTGCCTGCATGTGATGTGTCAACCTCTAGATGAATGGGTTATGGCCCATGCACACACACTGCCCTCCCCATAGACCTACTAGGAGAAGCCTACTGAGGTCATCCACTTTGAAATACACCTTTGGGAAAGGTGTAGCCCAGTAATCTCTGTGGCGCATCCTATAACTGTGTACTGCTGTAGCGTGATAAATGAGTTATGTAAGAGTTCTAATCCCAAACATGGTGTGTCTGTGTAGAGAGCAATGCTTTTTAGGCTAGTCACACAAACTACAATTCAAATGCACTTCTTTGGCAAGGCTGCTGATGTCATTCACTGTGGCATACACCTTTGGGAAAAATGTATCCCAGTAATCTCCGTGGTGTGTCCTATAACAGCGTAATGCTGTAGTGTGATATGGAACTCTGTTAGGGGTTCTATTCCCACACATGGCAGGTGTGGATGTGTGTGTATTTTGATGTCTGTGTAGGGGGCAATGCTTTTTAGGCTAGTCACACTCACTACAATTCAAATGCCCTACTTTTGCAAGGCTGCTGATGTCATTCACTGTGAAATACACCTTTGGGGAAGGAGTACTCCAATTATCCCTTTGGTGCGTCCTATAACTGTGCAGTGCTGTAGTGTAATAAACTAGTTATTAGGAGTTCTAATCCCAGACATGGTATGTGTGTCTGTGTTTGTCATTCGTATCCTGTTTGGAGGTGGCTGTGTGTGTGTAACAACTGGACTCATTGTGAAGTGGGTTTTGCAAATTTCTTATATTGTGGCCCTAGCATATGTCACAATGTCCACCTTACAGGGATAACATATGTGAAATAGCCGAGAGGCTGGGGTGCAAATCCATACCGCTACTTGTGACATCAAGGTCTGGTGAACAAAGTTAGCAACCCTTGTATTACCCAGAGAACACTCTCAACCCATGTCTCATGCACACACACACACACACTTGCCTAGGCAACAACCGCTATGTTGGTAGTACCCTGCATATTGCCCACTGATAGTAACCATGGTGTGATTGCAGTGGGCTACAGAGGGTATGGCACCCTGTCCATCAGTTCAATAGGCACGTACATGCAGACAGTGCACCTCCCCTATGTTCTCCAGTGGACACCTGCAACACCTGTGGTGCCATCAAATGTGAGCCACAAAGGACATACCATGCCTTAAACACATGCCCTGTATGGGCAGACACCACTGACACCAGGGAATACCTGTATCAAGCTAACAGAGTAGGTGCAGGGTCAACCTGCTATCCATTACCAGTTCCCACGACATGAGGCCAGGACTGGCACAGCTGATGATAATCTGTGTACACAACATGGGCCAGACACCCCAGGTACAGTTTCACATGTCACTGTACATGCATGTCAGACATGTGCACATCCCAGACACCATCCATGTCATGGACTAAGGAACACATGCATGGCAAGCAATGCACAGCAATGGCCACACACAACAGTTACCCAGGTGACTGGATGGTGAATACAATACCCACCTGTGTGGGCCAATCCAGACACTACACCCCTGAGCCACACTGCAGACCATTGTCATGTGGCCTGATGCCAAGTTATACCCATCACCTAGCCTTGTATAGCTGTCTGGCACAGTCAACCACTACACACCCATGAAGCAATGCACCCATGCATGTCAGTACTGGCACCCGTGTGTGTGTGTGTGTGTGTGTGTGTGTGTGTGTGTGTGTGTGTGTGTGTGTGTGTGTGTGTGTGTGTGTGTGGTGTATGATGGCTATGACCACATTCACAATCACTACAACCCCCATTGGCATACTGAAGCATGCTGTCTCATATCAGACACCTCCACATACCCTTTGCCCATATAACCTCCTGATAACCCCTGTGGTGCATGTGATACCTGCACAGTACTGTATTGTGGCAATCTAACTAGTGAGGAGTTGTATTTCTGACCCTGCCAAGTGTGTCAATGTGTGCGGGTCCCTGAGAAAGTGTGGCTGTGTTGACGCTGACACCTGTTCATGCAGACATGCACATGTACTACACCTACCATATAGCTACCATATCACTGTTGCAGGTGTCACTCACCATCACATATACATTTGGAGGACTCCTCAACATGTAACCTATGTGGCACATCCAGTAACTGCGTAGACATGTGATAGTAATACATAGTCAGTCAGGAATTTGATACCTTGCACTGGTAGGTGTGTGACACAAACATGCTTAAATGTTACTCTCCCACCCCTCCCTGTCTTATCTTTGCCTCTGTCTGCCTCTCTCACTCCCTCTCTGGTGGATGTGGAGACTTACACCTGCTTTGCTTAGGCAGGAGCATGTGTATTGTAAGTGATGCTCATAATCAGCTGATGGCCTCTGCACAAATTGCAGCCCTCTTCTTGCTGATTGCATGTGGAACAGCTGTGGTAACATTCTCATAGCCAATTGCATGGAAACACACGCCAATATCTAGGAACATCATGTTGGTGTTAGGCCTTTTCATTCACTGTGAGCAGGACCTAGATCTGTTGTTTAGCAAACAGCATCACAGATGGATTGGGGATTTACTTCTAACAACATACACTGTGGAAGCAGGCCAACACACAGGAGGGAGATGTGCCTGACATGACTACAGAATGTAAGTGCTGCTATACTACATTTGGAGTAATGTTGGTTTAACAGAGTGTGTGTGGATGTGGCTGTCCTACATGTTTTAATACCTGTCATGTCAGTGCTATGTTTATGAAGAAACCCCCATCTGTAGGGTCATCTGCAGACTGGACAGTGTGTGGTGCCTTTTGTTTCTTTTGTTACCCACAGAGCACCTATCTGTGAACTGCAGAAGCATAGTGTGAGGATTGCAGTCAGTACATGGTGACAGCCATGAGAGTTACTGACTTCATATCCCTCGTAGGACATATGGTGCAACAAACCCTGTTACAATCATAAATGTATGAGGTTATCACAGCAACATGTCAATATTGGCCCTGTGTTTGTGCCTCCAGCCACAAATCTGTCAACCTTTGTACATATGTCATGCAGTAAGAGGTGCATATGTTCTGTACACCATATTTATTGACATCATATCTGATAACAAGCCAGTGAGATATCAGACTGCTACACATGTTATGTATAGTATGGGGTTATATTTGAGGACATAACCTGGGCATTCTGTGGTTGTGTGTACAGTACTGAGGTCTGTGTACTTATGGTGACTGTTGACAGTGTGTGTATTGTGAATATGTACCTTGGCCTGTGTACAGATTGTGGTAGATGTCATTGTTCTTGGTCCTCTTCTATCTGATGTTACATGCTGCTCCACTGTAAGTCACTCTATCAGCTTACATGTTTGTAGCGCCAAACACATACATGTTCCATACCACAGACAGGCATCGGATCACACTGTGTAGTGGCCCAGTATGTGTAGGGTTAGTGTGTGCGTGGCACATATGATGATGGTGTTGATCAGATAGTCCATATAATGTAATATTACGCTAGCTTTCCATATGTGGTTGTGTTCACATTGGCTGTGGTTATGCACTTTCACACAGGTGTCTGTTAATCTGTGCTGTGACATGCCTGTAGAGCCTGTTATATATGCAGGTACATGTGTATTCCCCCACAGGAAATGTAGGCCAGTGTTGTGGCAGTCTGCCTGTAGCCTGCACAGTGCTTTGTTACATGCCTAGCAGCTTAGTGTACTTACCCAGTGAGATGTTATGTCCAGATACTTGCCAGATGTACTGCTGCCGGGCCACCCTAACAGTCACGTATCTCAGACAAAGCAGTGGGATGCTGTACAGATGTATGTCACTAACTAGTGGGTAGTATGTGGCCATGGCACCTCTGTACCAGTGGTTATTATGTGTCAGGACAGACAGTGGGTGTGAATGCATACCCTATGGGGGAAAATGTATACCAGTATTTACGTGATATACCCATCTACATGGCTGTTAACATCCACATTGTCAGGCTTGGTCTACATGTCTTGCACTAAGGGGTTCTGTGTATACCTCTGGACTGACCAGAGTGTGTCAGACTGTCCACATATATTGGCCATATCTCTGCTGTAGTCCACAGGATCATTACTCTGCTAGCAGTGGTACTGTACTATGATGTCCTTAGGATGTCTGTCAGATGGCGCACATGTTAAAAGCAGATGTGACCTCCCACACACATGTCTGTGAAGACAATCCCTATTACAGTGACAATAGTCTACAAATATACCTGCAATACATACCTGACATCTTCTTGCACTAAGAGGTAGGGCTCCACTCCATGTTCAGGACATATGGTGAACATATATGTATATATAATTATCCATATATCTATATAGATATATACACATAGACATATCGACATACATAGATGGATATGTATATGTACATATATATATATATATATATATATATATATATATATATATATATATATAATATATATATACATATACAGAGCAATATATGTCTACACATATACAGATAGAGATATATATGCTCATATACATATGGATATCTACATATATATTGACAGTAATAGGTATATCAGAATAGATATGTATGCACATATAATTATAGATATCTACATAGATATCTACATATATATAGGTTCATACATTCATAGTTTCATAGGTTGGTACTAGGCTATTGGCCCTAGGGCCTATACAAGCCTAGCCATAACAATTCCCTGGCTATTTCTTCTCACACTATTTACTTCCCTGGACCCCTGTCTAGCAGGGCGACTGATGTGATCCCCGGGGTGAATTTCCTATCTCCCATCCAATTGTTAAGGTTCCTTTTGAAGATGGCCAAGGAGGTGCTCTGCTTGACATGTATGGGCAGTCTATTCCAGAGTATGGGGAGTCTCTGGGTCAGAAACCTATCCCTCCAGCATATTTTGTTCATTGTGATGACAATGTTTAGATCCCTGGAGCGTGTGGCTCTAAGGGATTGGGATTTCTTTAAGTGGAGCATGTCCAACAGCTCAGGGTTTGACATGGCCTTGTATGTTAAGCAGAGATCGCCTCTGAGTAGACGATATGCCACAGAGTATAGCTGGAGTTTTTTTAGATGTTCAGCATAAGGCATCTGCTTTAGGCCTGTGATTCTTTTAGTGAGGTATTTCTGCGGCCTTTCCAGCTGTTGTAGATGTCTTATGAGGTACATACCAAACATAAATAGGCATAGCTGTACACATAGGATGTGCATACATATATAGCTGTATATACATATATCTATATATACATATGGAGAGATGTACACATGGCCATATATATGTTGCACTATACAGATATGTATGCAGACATATGTATGAGTATACATGTGTATGTACATGTAGACATATATCGACCTATTATATGTATATATCCATATTCCTGTCATGTGTAAACCTCACGGTTGTGTATACCCTCCCAGATGTATCTTACCGCATGTATCTGCTATGTGTACATTATGATAAAACAACATATGTGATGCAACAGTCATATTAATAACAAGTACTACACAATTGTGGAAGTAAAGGCAATTGTTCAATACTACTCAATATGTGTATTGACAGATATATTGGTAAAACAACAGCTGTCTTTAAAGTGGTCATGACATAGTGGTTAAGTGTTGTGACTATAGTGTACAGTGTTCTGGGTTCAAGACCTGCAGGGCTGTTCATTTTGTTGCTGGGTAGAACACAGGCCATTGGATACAGAGTGATTAAGGCACTTTTAAGCAGTTGTAAGCATTTTTGCACGGGTTTGCATGGAGGTAAGCACCGCTAACTTCCAGTTACAGTTTCTTATACTCAGTTTCTAAATTGCTTAATCTGCATTGCTTACTCCTGTGCAAACAGGCTGAAACCCGCTTACTGCTGCTTAAAAGTGCTTACCCCTGCACTAATTTCTTTAAAAGAAAAGAAAAAAGGGTGATAGGAATGTGGTGAAAAAGGGGCACAAAGAGGGAAAGAGAGCAGGGAAAATAGCTAGGGATGTGCAGAAGGGTGTAGGGAAAGTCCATAGTTGCCCATTTCTTCTACAGCAACAGCTGTGCATATACACTGAATTTGGAGTTAGGTTTGGACACTCAAACCCCTGAGAGGGGTGAGGACAACAATAATATGTTGTGATGACAATTAGACCAGATTGCATGTGTCCAGTAGACACGTATGTGAAATGGACAGCTATGTATGGGGGCGATATTTTTTTTTTTTTGGGAAAAGATTGCCTTTTTTTTTTCAGGTGAAAGTGAGATGTTGGGGAGGGATAGTAGATATATTTGGGGAGGTAGGTTGGGTAGGTTAACAGACAAGAACAAAGAAGACGCATACAGGGGCGATATGTGACACATGTGGGGGTAAACATCTTGATGGGGAGGGGTGTTGTGAAATCGGAAGCCCATGAGCCCCCTAGTGGAAACAGTGGGATTGAAATCCCCACCCATGGGCAGTCACCACTGCACCTTCACAGCCCCAAAGGTGGCTGGGCTGGGGGCTGAGTTGGAGAGCCAGGCCAACCCTCTAGTCACGACACATGACCCTCGAGCTGGCGTAGAAGATCTCCAAACTACTGATCTAGCTCTCTACACACCATGATCTGGACCTGGCGATGGGTGACAGCTTCCTGTCCGTGCCCACTCCCAGGGCAGGGTGAGTCCCATCCCCTGAGGCGGTTCCACCCGAAGGTGGTGCAGGACTAATGGACGAGGAGGTCCTGGGTTGGGTTCCAGACGTGCTGGTGCCCGGTGCCATGGCCAGCTGAGGTGGGACAGGTCCGCTGGGACCCGCATTCCCATACGTGCTATGGTGTTTATGGTGTATCAACATATGTGGGTTAGTAATAGTCAACACATTCCAGGGTTAGGTATAACAGCATGAAAAGATATTCCCATTAACCCAGACAGCAGAAGCGCAACAGTTGCATAGCAAACAGAACACATGCATATATGGGACCACAGTGGTAATAACAACAGCATGTAGGTACATTGATGACACCATGCCACCAATGTTGGAGTATTTCAACACAGCACATGCATAGAAACAGATTTAAATAATTATCAACCAATAGGACATATGTCCCAACATAACAGTGAAGTCACCACATACCAGTTGAGGTGGGTATTTAGTTTATTGTTGGAGATATGGTTGGGGGAGAAAGATGTCAGTTAACAACTAGTATATTCCTGTAGTTTGCATTACTTTCCTAGTCAGTGCTGTTATCTGTATCTTACAAGTATTACTATACTACCCTATTGGCTTAGTTTGGACAGTGATATGGCTGTCATCATCTTTATACATGAACTGTTTTTTCCTGCAGTTTATACCTCTTACCTGGTATACTTGTGGAGGAAATGTTTGTTAACACTAACTGTTTCTACACTTACTCCCAGATTCCAGTTTGATGTGCACATATCTATCCATCTCTTTCTGCATATACTCTGGCCATGTCTTGACCACATGCAGGTGCACTGGGACATATCTAGACTATTGCCCTCTTCAACCTTTAGTGACTTACAACACTCTTATACAGGATTTCCTACACAGTTATATTATGTATCACAGTGTGGGTGACAGTGATCAGTGATACTGTATTATTCAGAGCAACTGCAACACTCACAATTCCATACAATACCAGAGTAAACAGTACCAGTACAGGGTATCAAGCTTTTATTTCTTGGCACAGTGTTCGTATCCGACGTACCTGTGGGAGCAATGTTTGTTAACACTACCTGAATGTTGCCACACAAAGTACCAGATTTCACATTAGTATTATGCACATACATCTCACTCTGTTACTGTGCACACTCTGGTCACAGCTTAACAACATGGGGGTGTAGCTAGGACATACTTGGCTTATTACTCTCATAGCAGTTTCGGGAGTTGCTAGAGTAACAGTTTTGTTCTTATATGTGTGACAATCAGTTGTATTCCCTGTATGCTGCCTAAACATCTGGGATCATCCCACTGACTTCCCAGGGGGAGAGGGTGACAGGCAGTGGGTATGTGCCCATATACTGGACATTCTGGACTTATCTGTACAGTTGTGGGGTATGATTCTGTATGCAACCTACTTCCACTCCCAGGATTCAGACCATGGCTGTGTCTGCTAAAACTAAAACACTGTCCATCACAGTTGTGTGTGCTATATAGATATTGCTGTATATCTCTTTTCTGCTTTCTGTCTTATAATTCTCCTGTGGTTTTACATCCTGACCTTGTATTACAACACTCTTATACAGGATTTCCTAGACAGTTATATTATGTAGGAAAGTGTGGGTGACAGTGATGAGTAATACTTTATTATTCAGAGCAACTGCATCAGTCACAATGCCATACAATACCAAAGTAAACAGTACCAGTACAGGGTATCATTCTTTTATTTCTGGGCACAGTGTTTGTATCTGACAGACCTGTGGGAGCAATGTTTGTTAGCAGTACCTGAATGTTGCCACTCACAGTACCAGATTCCACATTACTATTATGCACATACATCTCAATCTGTTACTGTACACACTCTGGTCACAGCTTGACAACATGGAGGTGTAAATGGGACATATGTGGTTTATTACTCTCATAAGATTTTGGGGAGTTACTAGTATGCCATCTTTGTTCTCATAGATATGTGTCAATCAGTTGTACTTCCTGTTTGCTGCCTATATGTCTGGGATCATCCCACTGATTTCCCAGGGGGACAGGTTGACAGGCAGCAGATATGGGCCAATTAACTGGACATTCTGGACATATCTGTACAGTTGTGGGGTATGATTCTGTATGCAGACTACTACCACTTCCAGGATTTGAACCATGGCTGTGTGTGCTAAAAATACAACAGTTCACGTCTCAGTTGCATGTGCTATTTGGATTTTGTTGTCTACCTTTTCACTGTTTTCTGTCTATGTATCTCTCAGTTGTACTAAATGACCTCTGGGGATCACACCAGTCATATACAGACATTCCTACACATTTTATTTATGTTGCACAGTGTGGGTAACAGTGCTTAATACAACCGTACTATTAAGTGATTGCAAATCTACATTACCATATGATACCCAGGTATACACATGCAGTCCAGCAGTTAGACTTTTACTGTGAGGCTATTATGCTTTTATTTACATACAAACTATATGAGACTCTTTCTGCCATATTCTCCAGTGTATGCAGTACTTGCCTTAAACAATACAGGTTTTATACTGGCAATTACCTTACTAATACTTTTAGATTTATTTCCTATGACAGTACATGCAAGAGTATTACTAACCTGCCTCACGTCGCAACCTCTCCAGGCGACAGCCATGGGCCTCCTGGTTCGTGGCCTGCTCACTTGCCACTGTGAAGGATATAAGAGGAATATTTAGCCATACCGATACATAATATACATGAGCTGGCAATTATTACACACGTAGTGGAGTGATACTTACACATAGCTGGGACAGCCCCTGCCGTACTAGTCTCTTGGATCCACTGTTCCAAGAGATCCCCCTTACACCGCTTCAGGTCGGTATAGTGATGCCTGACCTGCTCACCAGTTTGGGGTATGCCAGTGGCACTGGTGAGGTCACAGGCAAGATGGTCCCAGGCTTCCACCTTATATTGGGAACCCTGGTACTGGCCCTGCAGCAGTCTCTGCTCATGGTCTTTGACAAGGAGTCCTGCCATGACTCTGGACTCCTGGATGTCCCAGTGCTGCACCCAGAAGCGCACTCCCTCTCTCCTTTCTGCCATGGTGCCAGCAAGGGGAAGCTACAACCAGTTATGAGATGTATTCCCACCTGCTGGGGTTAAGTAGGGCTGAATTCCCACACTTTGACATGATTGGCCGGTTTTGAAAAGGTTAAGCTATGGGCAAACCTGCTTACCTAAGGTTGGCATTGTTTAAAGGGGTATACCACTGGGCACATTGAGTTAGCTAGCCTACACATTGCTGACACCTCCTAAGCTGGCCTATGCAATGCTTAGCATTGCTTAAATTTGATTTTGCGTTATATTTGCTTTTTGGCATTGATTTATTATTCATTACATCTTATATATATGTCTGGTATCCAATGTATGGGGTCCTTGTGTTTAGTAGGGGACTTCAGCACTCTATTACATTTACACCTCACATCTGGGTGTACTTCAGTACACCAGTTCACATATTGCTGTTATGTAGTAGGTTATAGAACATATGGCTGTATACTGATTTCTTTCACATGTTCAGTTTGATTTTACTATAGTGAGGGTTTGTTTGGTGATACCTCACTCTTATGTACTGCTGTGATGGCTTGGTGGTTAACTACTGTGACTATAGTGTATAGGGTCCTGGCTTCAAGACCTGCAAGGCTGTTCATTTTGTTACCGGGAATGGCTGCTCATAAGGCGAATGCTCTGTCCACTACACTATTGCTATACTGCTTCATTTGCATATATCTTCCTTGTTATCCTCTTCAGCCATTTAAGCTGTATTAACCATAGCTAAGCGATGGGGAAACCCGCGCACCTATGGTTAGCTTTAATTGGATTCATAAAAATAAAATGGTATGTTTATTTTGTTTGTATTTACTATTGCTGTTGTACACATGGGTGGATGTTTCTGGGGGTATGCGGACACCAATGAGTGGTCTTGCTCATTCTTTTGGCCTTTCTGCTGTTCTTCATTGCGGGGGCATGTATATTCTGACAGCTCTGCTCTCAGACATGCCCCCTGCACTCTTACACACTCCGTGTAAGATTTGGAGCTCAGGCAGTGCCCTTCATTAATATGCATGGCGCGCTGCCGTCCTGCTCCTAAACTGCCGCTTGGATGCCTAAGCTAGTCCTGCATGGAAGATTTTAAATCTGGGGGAGTGTTCTGAAGAAATTGTGAAATTGGAGTAGGGTCTTCAGTATTCTCCTAGACCTCTTGCCTAGTAAACACCTATATACTATAAAGTGACAGTGTGTGATAAAGAAGTTTTGTCCACGATGCTTCAAAGTTTGCAGAAATGTTCACAGAGTTGTTCAACACAGAAGTGTTGAAACAGCATCATAAAGAACTGCCACGAGACTTCATGTATTCTTCAGACAAGATTCTGGATCTACTTTAGCTAAAGCATCACTGATGTTTGTGTGCACTCATCCCTGAGTTGTTCAATATATAGAAGGCAGTTAAGAACACTGACTTGAAATGGTGATAATTAATGAGCTAAGAACTAGTTCAATTTATTCTATGATGTTAAAAATCAGTGCAAACTCCTTTGGAGGAGTTACCTAGTAACTGTTTCTGTTATCAGTTTGACATCCATTCCCCATTGCAAAATTACTAGCTTATCATTTTTTTAATGTAGGATAGCAATTTATTCTTCAAGGACAACAGGCACTTTATTTGTAGATGAAACAATGAAATATAAAATTGTTTGCTAGCAGCAACCTCTTCATTAGTTACAGATCCCTTTAATGTGGAATTATTTAGATGACTTACTTCTGCAGAGATTTTGCATATTTACTGATATTGGTGGATTGTAATGACAGAAGTTTGAGTGGCCTTTTATGACTGAAATTTTCTGAAATGGGTAGTTTTGTCATTATTGGCTCATACATTTTGTTTCATTGCTTACTAGATGACTGTTCCAAACTACAAATTTAAAACACATTCTAACAAGCGGTGCTGTATTATACAGGGAATATAATTTAATACAACCAGGTTAACACAATCAGGAAGGTGAATCAAAGAATGCATACATGTATGCTTGCTCACAGGATGCAGGAGATCAAAAATAGGGGAAGAGACCAGTCACCAATGGAGTCCCCCAGGATACGGTGCTGAGACTTTTTCTGTTTGGCATATACATCTCAAAAGTAAAAGGAAATACTAAAGGGCCGACTAAGTTTGAGATGATTGCAAGCTAGGAGCAGTTATTGAATCCCCAAATGACTTAACCATCATGCAGGAAGGTTTGTCCCAAACAATAACTGGTGCCAGAATCATGAATTGAAACTAAACTCCAAGAAATACATTATCATATCCTTTGGGAAGTCATTTACTCCAGGGGAACTGCCAAATTGACAATGCCCTCTGAGAACTGACCCAGTTGTTTGGCATTTGGGAACTTGTGTGTACAGTGACCTAACTTTTGACCAATATGTGCCCAGAGTCATAAGAAAGTCATTCTATATTGCACAGCTTATAAACAAATTGATTGTGGCTAGATCTAGAGATGTTATTGTCCCTCTTTACAAAGCCCTCATTAGAGCAATCATTTTGTATAATGCCCATTTTGGCATGTATCTGTCCAGTCCCATTCAACAATTGGAATACCCACAGAGATACCTTACTAAAAGGATACAAGTCCTAAACAATAGGTCTTGCATGGACCACCTCAAAGATTTATCACTATACTCAGTATCCTGCAGAGTGCTTAGAGGTGACATGCCTGGTATACAAGGCATCCTCCGACCTAATACAGATGGACCTACTGAACACCAGGAAGTGAAATGGCATCAGAAATACTCAGTCCAGTATTTAAACTGAATGTTGTGGAGAGATGGATATATATCACAGAGGCTACCACTGTTCCATAACAGACTATCCATTCAAGTAAAACAAAGTTCATTCCTGTCTATATTCAAATGCAACTTGTATCTAAGGATGGGTAATAGAAAATGTACTCCAGGATTGCCCCTCATACCACTAATGGATAGAGGCATTTCCTAAATGTTGCATCCCTTACATGGGTCCCCTCCAATTATCTATAATTTTTTCTCACTAGTGCTAATATACAATTAACAGCCATGGGATAGGTAAGACTAATCAGGAAATGTTAATTCAAACACCAAAAGGGAAATTGCCTAAGCTTAAAATGTCCTCCAAGTGAACATATGTTGTGGTAATAAATAGTTTTAAAAAAATTGCCCTTTTTAGATCACTAAGTGCCCCTCTCACCCTCCGCCCCCACAGTCTTCAACAGCTTCCGACACCTCTGTCTGTCAATGGCTAATGTTTCAGTCATAGTCTCTTTACTGTTATTACCTTCTGGATCTCACTATAGAATGAAATATGTTTAAGTTTTGATATGTGTGGCCTTACCATTCTGATTTTACTATAAGTCCATTCACAAAACTAAGCTGTCTGAGATTCTATGTTCACTTTTTCATATTCATGATGGCCAGTGCCTTTCATATCCATAAAAACATGGAGGAGCTCTACGATGTTTTTTTCAGTCAGAATCTATGTCCACTCAGCCCAGTCGTAGCCTTCCTGAGAAGTGATTTGTTCAAAGCCACTCTGTGGATGTTTAGGTCTTCTTCGCAAGTTGCTGGTTTTAGAGGAGGTATAGCTGGACATATAGAGATAGAGTTAGCTGCTACTGCCATGCCTGTGGCAGCAATAATTTGAGTGAATTGTTCTATTCTTGCCATTCTGCAGCTCAGTGGCGTACCAGACCTCCTTCTGGAACTCTTCTGTTGGAACTAGATCCTCAGCTACAGCTTAAACAGTTCATTTGAACTACTGAAGGTAACACAAGTGCATCTCTTGGTTATAGCGGTACTTACTGCTACACAGAGTTTATCTCAGCACTACAGGCACCAAAAAATGAAGAGGAAAGCATTTTTTTCTGTTTTCTTTGGAAACTATCTCTTTTTTTTTGCAACCACAGATTCTGGACTTCAGAAATTTGCAGATAATACCCAATGCATTCATCAAGGTGGAATGTAAACCAACTGATACCACTGGCTTTTCTCAAAAACAGCTTTATTAACATAAAACAGGAGCCTGAGCTGATTTTGTCCAATGAAAATAAAAAAAAATGTGTTTGTAGTCTTTACAGAACATAAACAGTCTTTTAAATTTCTGAAGAAGTTCACGAGAAAATAAATGTGAATGAAAGCGCTAATTTATTGTGTCCGTAATTTCAGGCATTGGATTTATCACAGGCTTTTTGTTTTTAGTTACAAGTTTATTCTATTGACTGTGTTCCAGTTTTCAGTCTTTTAAAGTCCTTGCACAGAAAAAGTCTCTGGTAATAAAACACCATTCACTCTGGGTTTTTTCATAGGTTCATAGGTAGGTATTAGGCTATTGGCCCTAGGGAAGCCTAGCCAAAAAGGTACCCTGGCTTTCGCCACCCAAGAAAATTATTTTCCTGTGCTTCTGTCGAGCACAGCCACAGAGGTGATCCCTGGGGTGAATTTCCTATTTCCCATCCAATCATCAAGATTTTTCTTGAAGAGTAATAATGAGGAACTGACATAGATGCGTAGTTTGTTCCAGAGTATGGGAAGTCTCTGGGACAGGAATCTATCCCTCCAACATGTTGTGTTTATTGTAGTGAGAAGGTTTAGGTCTCTAGAGCATGTAGCTTGGAGGGATTGGGATTTCTTTAAGTGGAACATGTCCAACAGCTCTGGGTTTGACATAGTTTTGTATGTTAGGCAGAGATTGTCTCTGAGAAGGTGATATGCAACAGAGTAAAGCTGGAGTTTTTTGAGACGGTCTGCGTAGGGCATCTGTTTGAGATTGGTAATCCTCTTTGTGAGGTATTTGTGCGGCCTTTCCAGTTATTGTAGATGTCTTGTGAGGTACATACCAAAAGGGGAGTTGTACTCTATAATGGGTCTAATGAGTGACGAGGAGAGGGGAATAATGACCTCTTTTTTCCTGGATGAGAAACCTTTTGTGATGAGGTGTGCCACATAGAAGGATTTCCTGACTACTGTGGTGATGTGATTATCAAAGGAGAGACTACTGTCCATCTGTGTCCCAAGGTCTCTTATCACACTTTCGGTGTTAAGTAGACTACTACCTATGTGGTAGCTTATGGGTACATAGTTTTTACCAAAGGGGATGACAATGCACTTTTTGGCATTGAGCTTGAGGCCATGGCTTTGACACCAGGCATCTGTCTCCGTGAGGCCCTTTTGTAGGGTGTCCACATCATTAGGAGTTTCAATTATGGCTCCTAGTTTGCCATTATCTGCAAACTTCATTAGCCAAAGACCTTCTGTGTTAGCCTGTACTTCAGAAAAGTAGATACCAAGGACCCAGGACTGAACCCTGTGGTACTCCAATTGTTACTGGTCTGAAGTCGGATTTGGAGTCTGCTACTTTCACAGTGTGGGTTCTATCAGTGAGCCAGTTGGCAACCCATCTTGTGACATAGGGATTTATACCTAGTTTAGTGAGTTTATCTATAATTTCAGAGTGGGGGATGGTGTCAAAAGCCTTGGCGAGTTCTAGATAGGCTGTGTGAACCACCTTACCCTCGTCTACAGCTTTGGTGATGGCTTCAAAGAAGTCTGTCAGGTTTAGGAGACATGATCTGCCTTTTACAAACCCGAATTAGGTGGGGTCCAGAATCTGGAGATTACCAATGTCTTTGTGTATAAGATCCATGATGATACATTCCATGGCTTGCAAACCAGGCTCGTTAGGCTAATGGGGCAGTAGTTCCCAGGGTCCATGGTGGCTCCCCCTTTGTGTAGTGGGCTAACCATTGCTGTGCACCAGTCAGTGGGCACAAAGCCTGAGGTGAGGCTATGATTGAACATGGTGCTTAGGTGAGGTGCCAGTTCATTCTGCAGTTCGTGTAGAATGCAGCCTGGGATGTTGTCAGGTCCCATGGATGCTATGTTCTTGGCTTTGGAGAGTGTAGTTTTTACCTGTGCAGCCGTGATTACAAGAACTTTGCATTCTTCCGGTATAGAGATGGGCCCTTTAGGGGGTGAGAGGGGGGGTAAAATTAGCACTGAACCTATCTGCCAGGATGTTGGCAATATCAGTTGGTTCTGTATATTTAGTGCCATTGTGCTGTAACTTAGAGCAGATCTGAGTGTTGCCATTGAGATTCTTGACATAGCTATAGAATGCTTTGTGGTTGTCTTTAAAATAAGTGGTGATTTTGTTTTCATAACTAGCTTTGGAGGATTTTATGAGGGATCTCAGCTTCTTACTGAGGCTGACCAGGGAGTTCCTCCAATCATGGGATTTTACTCTTTTTTACAACAGTTTCTTTCTTCTGTTGTAGTTTGTTTATGGCAGGGGACCACCAGATTGGCTTCCTTCTTTTGGAGGATAGCATCTTGGTTCTGTTAGGGATAGCATGATCCATGCACTCGTGTAAGTGCTTTTGTGTAGGATTCAGAAGTCGTACCTCTATTGTCCATCTGCTTGGGTGTCGTGAAGTTTGTCACTTCTGTCTCAAGAAGTGTGAAGTTGGCTTTGGAGAAATCTTTTACGGTGGTTTCCCTAATGGGGTTGGGGGTGGGATGTGGATGTCTAGGGTGTTTAGCTTGTGGTCGGATCTGATCAATGAGGAATTGACCTCTGGTGTGGAACACCGGTCGTCCATGTTGGTAATGACCAGGTCTAGGATATTGCTGCCCCTGGTGGGGGTGTGGATAAGTTGATCTAAGGCATTGGAATTTATGAATTCCAGAAAACATTGCGCAAAAGAGTTGGTACATAGTAGTTTTCCCAGTTAATGGTGGGGTAGTTGAAATCGCCCATTATTAGGGTGTTGGGTTGTACCCTAATACTTTCCAGTGTATCAAGAAATGAGGAGAGGGAACCCTGGGGCATGATGGGGGATCTGTAGCAAGTTACAATTTGGATTGCGGTCTTGCCCAGAGTTAGTTGCACTTGGATAATCTTGGATGCATTATGATGAGCAACTAGCCTGGAGGTGTGGATATCCTTAATGAATATGGACATGCCTCCGCCTTTAGTGTTTCGGTCCAGGTTAGGTGGCTGAAAGTTGCGGTATAAATTATAGCCTGGTAATGCAGGGCTGCTCTCTGGAGCCTTGAACCAGGTCTCTGTCACTGCACAGATGTCGATGTTCTCCATTTTAAAGAGTGCCTCGAGTGAATGCATTTTGAGGTTTAGACTTCTAGCACTGAGTAGCATTACCCTCAGATTTTGCTTGCTTGTACCTGTTAAGGTAGTGAATTTGTCATTTGAACCTTGCCTAAAAAAGTCACTATAGGGGTGGCAACAGCCTTAGCCAGTATCCGGAATTCCAAGGGCAACAGGTGCAGGCCATCTCTGGCAAAGCATTGTGGTCTGTCGATCATGTCATCCCAGGCAGACAGATACTGGATCCCCTTAGAATGACACCAGTAGCTTAGCCAATTGTTGACATTGTACAAAGGTTTCAGAGGTATCATTTTAAATGAATATTAGAGGACCACTGATGCAGAACCATTTCTACTCCCACATCTTACATAAAGATCACCAGAACTCTCCTCTGGTTCACAGATTCTTCTCACTGGTTTTCTCCAGAGTTGATACTCTGCTCTTGAAAAAGAAACCCTTCCAGACTCCTCTGGAACCTCATTATTTCTCCATATCACTCCAAACTTGTCTCATTGCTTGACTTATGTGTCTTACTGCTTCTCAGTCTCTCTTAAATACCCCATGGTTATACCTGAGCATCTCCGGTTCAATTCTCGGCTGGGGTGCCTTCTGTGTGGAGTATGCATGTCCTCCCTGTATTCACATGGGTTTCCTCCAGGTGCTCCGGT